>NC_079190.1:17429800-17629800 GCF_029499605.1 Hyla sarda | reverse complement strand
GATCCTTACCATCCAGTAGTGCTGTGTACCCTGGAGGAAGTCATGTAGTCTTTCCAGTCTGACCACAGTGCTCTCTGCTGCCACCTCTGTCCATGTCAGAAACTGTCCAGAGGAAGAGCAAATCCCCATAGCAAACCTTTTATGCTCTGGACAGTTCCTGACATGGACAGAGGTGGCAGCAGAGAGCACTGTGGTCAGACTGGAAATAAATTTTAAAAGAAAAGAACTTCCTCTGGAGCATACAGCAGCTTATAAGTGCTGTATGGATCAAAAAAAATGTATAGAAGTAATTTCCAAATTGAAAATCACTTTTAAATTAAATCCATATGTTTGATATGCACTATGATTAAGTTATCATCAGATAACAACAAAAAGTTGGTTTTACCCATATCTGCCATCCCGGATACCTCTGGCCCATGTAGACTAAAGAAATTGCCATAAAGCTTAAAGGGGTACTCCAGTGGAAAACATATTTTTTTTCTAAATCAACTGGTGCAAGAAAGATAAACAGATTTGTAAATTATTTCTATATAAAAATACTAATCCTTCCAGTACTTATCAGCTGCTGTATGCTCCAGAGGAAGTTGCGTAGCTCTTTTCAGTCTGACCACAGTGCTCTCTGCTGCCACCTCTGTCCGTGTCAGAAACAATCCAGAGCAAGAGAAAATCCCCATAGCAGTTCCTGACATGGACAGAGGTGTCAGCAGAGAGCACTGTGGTCAGACTGGGAAGAACTACACAACTTGGAGTATACAGCAGTTTATAAGTACTGGAAGGATTAAGATTTTTATATAGAAGGAATTTAAAAATCTATTTAACTTTCTGGCACCAGTTGATTTGTAAAAAATTGTTTTCCACTGGAGTGCCCCTTTGAAGGAGTACTGTGGCGCAGTAAAACTTATCCCCTATCCGCAGAATACCCAAACGTTGTATCTCCAGCACATGGAGACACATGGAGGGGGCGCGATGGCTGCTGCTTTGTGTGGGGGTCGACACGCTGGGATGCAGTGCAGGGGCTCACGAGGGGTCCCAGCAGTCGGACCCCCCCACGATCCAACTATCCAAAGTATAGGGGACAAATTATACTGTACCCCAGTACTCCTTTTAATGGTCTAGAGTTAAAGGGGTATTCCAGACCAAAACTTTTTTTTATATATATCAACTGGCTCCGGAAAGTTAAACAGATTTGTAAATTACTTCTATTAAAAAATCTTAATCCTTCCAATATTTATTAGCTTCTGAAGTTGAGTTGTTGTTTTCTGTCTAAGTGCTCTCTGATGACTCATGTCCCGGGAGCTGTGCAGTTCCTATGGGGATATTTTCCCATCATGCACAGCTCCCGGGACGTGACATCATCATTGAGCAGTTAGACAGAAAACTTCAGAAGCTAATAACTATTGGAAGGATTAAGATTTTTTAATAGAAGTAATTTACAAATCTGTTTAACTTTCCGGAGCCAGTTGATATATATATAAAAAAAAGTTTTTGCCTGGAATTCCCCTTTAAAAAAAAACCATAAGCAGCTATTTTTTTTTTTTTTTTTATTTATTTTAATTCCCAATTTGGTCCCAATGCTCTTGCAAAACTACAACTCCCAGCATGCCCGGACAGCCGTTGGCTGTCCGGGCATGCTGGGAGTTGAAGTTTTGCAACATCTGTAGGGCCACCGTTTGGATACCACTGATCTTAAAAGATAGAAGATGAGCGCTAAGTATAAAGCGATTGTTTTCAGTCCTCGTTCTGGGCCCTCGAGGGACTCTTCTTCTTCTTGTTTTTTCTCAACTTTTATATTTTTAGCGTTTTCCTTAATCTTCTACGGTTTGCGGGGGTTTTCACAGCCTTGTCAGGGGGTCAAATGTGCAATCTGTGACTTTAATGGGAAAAACGAGGCCGCCTCCTGAAACCTTGTAAAAAGCTGAAAATCTTTTTCGCCGGGCCGCGCTTGCTCCTCGCTGTATTGGCCCCTTGTGGTAACTGCCAAAGGACAAGTGCTTTTTTCAGATCTTGATATGGAAGAAGGTCAAAAGCCAATCACGGCCCCTGGCAACGAGTCTCCTTCACAGGAGCTATTCTTTCACATGTGTACGCTTGGACATCTATTCGGGTTTTTTTTTTTTTTTTGGTAGCGCTCAATAAGCATTGTCTTATTGATTTAAGAAGACAAGAAGACAAGGCAGGGATTACTGTTTATTAAACACATGGATGTGAGCTCGAAACATAAAGGAAGAGGACGTTCATTCTCGCTCTATAAAGCAGCGTGGATAATTAATGAAATATTGAATATTTGCCATGTACTTAGCGGTATATCAACCGGAGAAGTCACACGTCGCTTATAGATTAGTCATAGTACGGCCCCAAAGCATGCTGGACTGAAAAAATTCTAGAGAATATAACTACTATAATACTACCACCTATGTACAAGAATATAATTATTATAATACAGCTCCTATATACAAGAATATAACTACTATAATACTGCTCCTATATACAAGAATATAACTACTATAATACTGCTCCTATATACAAGAATATAACTACTATAATACTGCCTCCTATATACAAAAATATAACTACTATAATACTGTCTCCTATATACAAGACTATAATTATTATAATACAGCTCCTATATACAAGAATATGACTGCTATAATACTGCCTCCTATATACAAGAATATACCTACTATAATACTGCCCTCTATTTACAATAATATAACTACATAATACTGCTTCTATATACTAGAATATACCTACTATAATACTGCCCTCTATGTACAAGAATATAACTACTATAATACTGCCCCTATATACAAGAATATAACTACTATAATGCTGCCTTCTATATACAAGAATATAGCTACTATAATACTGCTCCTATGTACAAGAATATAACTATTATAATACTGCTCCTATATACAAGAATATAACTACTATAATACTGCCTCCTATATACAAGAATATAACTACTATAATACTGCCTCCTATATACAAGAATATAACTACTATAATACTGCCCCTATATACAAAAATATAACTACTATAATACTGCCCCTATATACAAGAAAATAACTACTATAATACTGCTCCTATATACAAGAATATAACTACTATAATACTGCCCCTATATACAAGATTATAACCACTATAATACTGCCCCTATATACAAGAATATAACTACTATAATACTGCTCCTATATACAAGAATATAACTACTATAATACTGCCCCTATATACAAGAATATAACTACTATAATACTGCCCCTATATACAAGAATATAACTACTATAATACTGCCCCTATATACAAGAATATAACTACTATAATACTGCTCCTATATACAAGAATATAACTACTATAATACTGCCCCTATATACAAGAATATAACTACTATAATACTGCCCCTATATACAAGAATATAACTACTATAATACTGCTCCTATATACAAGAATATAACTACTATAATACTGCTCCTATATACAAGAATATAACTACTATAACACTGCCTCCTATATACAAGAATATAACTACTATAATACTGCTCCTATATACAAGAATATAACTACTATAATACTGCTCCTATATACAAGAATATAACTACTATAATACTGCTCCTATATACAAGAATATAACTACTATAATACTGCTCCTATATACAAGAATGTAACTACTATAATACTGCTCCTATATACAAGAATATAACTACTATAATAATGCTCCTATATACAAGAATATAACTACTATAATACTTCTCCTATATACAAGAATATAACTACTATAATACTGCTCCTATATACAAGAATATAACTACCAGAATACTGCTCCTATATACAAGAATATAACTACTATAATACTGCTCCTATATACAAGAATATAACTACCAGAATACTGCTCCTATATACAAGAATATAACTATCACAGTATGTCTTTGCATTTCTTTGCACATGTAGTATGAGGCCATTATTTGTGAATCTGATGGCATTCTGTTGTCATGGTAATAACTATACCATTTGCGGGGCCTGGCATTATGGGCACAAGGAGTTAAACAGCCGGTATTAGGTAAGTTTTGCTCTTAGAACTTATTGTGTGTTATCTCATTATCAGTGCCGGTCCCCGTGGACTCTCTGTAAACTAATCAGGTCAGCACTAATAAGGCAGAATTGAATTGCCTCACAACCAAACTCGCTTTACTAATTGATAGAAAGTCTCAAGTTCAGTTTAAATGCAATTTGCGTTTTTATTCTAAGTTGGGCCAATTTTAAACAAACTCTTCAAATTATCTGCAAATGCCACCGGAGTCCTGGCAGATAATAGGAGAGATTCTGTCTGCAAAGATCGGGCCGTGTAATTTAATAAAAGCCTCTAAAAGGCTCTAAAATGTCAGAATAAATATTTTATTTTATAATTCTGAATTCATTTCTATTGTGTTTCCTGACATGCTGGTTCCAGGGTTTCAATTATCCACAAAATTAGAAAGAAAATAGTGGAAAAATACAAGGAATCCAGTGGTGGTGCCTTTAGCTGCCAAGTCAGATGCCAAATAGTCTTTTCAATGATCGAATTTTAATTATCAATAGATAATGGTTGGTATTGGCTATGGGCACTGTGGCTGGTATTGGCTATGGGCTCTGTGACTGGTACTGACTGTGGGCTCTGTGGCTGGTATTGACTATGGGCTCTGTGGCTGGTATTGACTATGGGCTCTGTGGCTGGTATTGACTATGGGCTCTGTGGCTGGTATTGACTATGGGCTCTGTGGCTGGTATTGACTATGGGCTCTGTGGCTGGTGTTGACTATGGGCACTGTGGCTGGTACTGACTATGGGCACTGTGGCTGGTATTGACTGTGGGCTCTGTGGTTGGTACTGACTATGGGCTCTGTGGCTGGTACTGGCTATGGGCACTGTGGCTGGTACTGGCTATGGGCACTTTGGCTGGTATTGGCTATGGGCTCTGTGACTGGTACTGACTGTGGGCTCTGTGGCTGGTACTGACTATGGGCTCTGTGGCTGGTATTGACTATGGGCTCTGTGGCTGGTATTGACTATGGGCTCTGTGGCTGGTATTGACTATGGGCTCTGTGGCTGGTATTGACTATGGGCTCTGTGGCTGGTATTGACTATGGGCTCTGTGGCTGGTGTTGACTATGGGCTCTGTGGCTGGTGTTGACTATGGGCACTGTGGCTGGTACTGACTGTGGGCTCTGTGGCTGGGATTGACTATGGGCACTGTGGCTGGTACGGACTATGGGCACTGTGGCTGGTATTGACTGTGGCCTCTGTGGTTGGTACTGACTATGGGCTCTGTGACTGGTATTGACTGTGGGCTCTGTGGCTGGTACTGACTGTGGGCTCGGTGGCTGGTACTGACTATGGGCACTGTGGCTGGTACTGACTATGGGCACTGTGGCTGGTACTGACTATGGGCACTGTGGCTGGTACTGACTATGTGCACTGTGGCTGGTACTGACTATGGGCACTGTGGCTGGTACTGACTATGGGCACTGTGGCTGGTACTGACTATGGGCACTGTGGCTGGTACTGACTATGAGCACTGTGGTTGGAATTGACTGTGGGCTCTGTGGTTGGTATTGACTATTAGCACTGTGGCTGGTATTGACTATGAGCTCTGTGGTTGGTATTGACTATCGGCACTGTGGCTGGTATTGACTATTAGCACTGTGGCTGGTATTGACTATTAGCACTGTGGCTGGTATTGACTATTAGCACTGTGGTTGGAATTGACTATGGGCTCTGTGGTTGGTATTGACTATTAGCACTGTGGCTGGTATTGACTATGAGCTCTGTGGTTGGTATTGACTATGGGCACTGTGGCTGGTATTGACTATTAGCACTGTGGCTGGTATTGACTATTAGCACTGTGGCTGGTACTGACTATGAGCACTGTGACCTGGTATTGACTAGAGCACTGTGACCTGGTATTGACTAGAGCACTGTGACTGGTATTGACTATGGGCGCTGTGGCTGGTATTGACTATGGCCGCTGTGGCTGGTATTGACTATGGCACTGTGGCTGGTATTGACTATGGGCACTGCGGCTGGTATTGACTATGGGCACTATGGCTGGAATTGACTATGGGCACTGGCTGGTATTGACTATGGGCACTGTGGCTGTTATTGTCTATGGGCGCTGTGGTTGGTATTTACTATGGGCTCTGTGACTGGTATTCAATATGGGTGCTGTGGTTGGTACTGACTATGGGCGCTGTGGCTGGTACTGACTATGGGCTCTGTGGCTGGTACTGACTGTGGGCTCTGTTGCTGGTATTGTCTATGGGCACTGTGGTTGGTATTGACTATGGACTCGGTGGCTGGTACTGACTATGAGCACTGTGGCTTGTATTGACTATGGGCTCGGTGGCTGGTACTGACTATGGGCACTGTGGCTGGTACTGACTATGGGCACTGTGGCTGGTACTGACTATGGGCACTGTGGCTAGTACTGACTATGGGAACTGTGGCTGGTACTGACTATGGGCACTGTGGCTGGTACTGACTATGGGCACTGTGGCTGGTACTGACTATGGGCACTGTGGCTGGTACTGACTATGAGCACTGTAGCTGGAATTGACTATGTGCTCTGTGGCTGGTATTGACTATGGGCACTGTAGCTGGTATTGACTATTAGCACTGTGGCTGGTATTGACTATTAGCACTGTGGCTGGTATTGACTATTAGCACTGTGGCTGGTATTGACTATTAGCACTGTGGCTGGTATTGACTATGAGCTCTGTGGTTGGTATTGACTATGAGCTCTGTGGTTGGTATTGACTATGGGCACTGTGGCTGGTATTGACTATTAGCACTGTGGCTGGTATTGACTATGAGCTCTGTGGTTGGTATTGACTATTAGCACTGTGGCTGGTATTGACTATTAGCACTGTGGCTGGTATTGACTAGAGCACTGTGCCCTGGTATTGACTAGAGCACTGTGACTGGTATTGCCTAGAGCACTGTGCCCTGGTATTGACTATGGGTGCTGTGGCTGGTATTGACTATGGGCGCTGTGGCTGATATTGACTATGGGCACTGGCTGGTATTGACTATGGGCACTGTGGCTGTTATTGTCTATGGGCGCTGCGGTTGGTACTGACTATGAGCACTGTGGCAGGTACTGACTATGAGCACTGTGGCTGGTATTGACTATGGACTCTGGCTGGTATTGAATATGAGCACTGTGGCTGGTATTGACTATGGGCACTGTGGCAGGTACTGACTATGGGCTCTGTGGCTGGTATTGACTGTGGCACTGTGTTGGTATTGACTATGGGCTCTGTGGCTGGTATTGACTATGGGCTCTGTGGCTGATACTGACTGGGCTCTGGCTGATATTCACTATGAGCTCTGTGGCTGATATTGACTATGGGCACTGTGGCTGATATTGACTATGGGCACTGTGGCTGATATTGACTATGGGCACTGTGGCTGGTATTGACTATGGGCACTGTGGCTGGTATTGACTATGGGCACTGTGGCTGGTATTGACTATGGGCACTGTGGCTGGTATTGACTATGGGCACTGTGGCTGGTATTGACTATGGGCTCTGTGGCTGGTTTTGACTATGGGCTCTGTGGCTGGTTTTGACTATGGGCTCTGTGGCTGGTTTTGACTATGGGCTCTGTGGCTGGTTTTGACTATGGGCTCTGTGGCTGGTATTGACTATGGGCTCTGTGGCTGGTATTGACTATGGGCACTGTGGCTGGTACTGACTATGGGCACTGTGGCTGGTACTGACTGTGGGCTCTGTGGCTGGTACTGACTATGGGTGCTGTGGCTGGTACTGACTATGGGCACTGTGACTGGTACTGACTATGGGCTCTGTGACTGGTACTGACTATGGGCTCTGTGACTGGTACTGACTATGAGCTCTGTGACTGGTACTGACTATGGGCTCTGTGACTGGTACTGACTATGGGCTCTGTGGTTGGTACTGACTATAATCTCTGTGACTGGTACTGACTATGGGCTCTGTGACTGGTATTGGCTATGGCTGATATCCAGCATAGACATTGTGGCTGCCATTTAGTGTGAGTACTGCGGCTGCCATGTTCTATTTGGTGATGGATTGTGTTTATAGTAGGCCATGTAGTTGGTATCTCGTTCAGACACCATTGTATAGTGTAGACGCTATGACTGATATTTAATAATTGGGTAATTTCTATGAGAATTCCTAGTTTTAGGTTATTCATAAAGTGACACGCTGGTACTATATGACTTGTACCATATCCCAGACTTGTCATGTTCTTTGCTTTTGCCATCTGAGATAAAGGTTTCCAGTGAAGTCAGGGATAATCTGTGTCACCGGAAGGATTATCCGGCACCTAACAGAGCAGCCATTGTGTAGGGCACCATGCAGCCCCTGATCAGGTTCTTCTCTATTGTCCTGGACCCCTTCATGTGACGGCCATTAATCATGTCAGCGGGGAGCGGACTTACAGGACAGTAATGTTGTCTATAGCATCTGGACTGGTACTGGCCACCATAATATATAGAGTCTAGTCAATGGCTACAAATATCTGGTTATATTGATCTGTGTTTCAAATTCTGCCTATTCCATGTGTTCTGTAGGCCTAAAGGAAAAAGACCAGTGTGCCTTCAGCTGCTGCAAAACAACAACTCAACAGCTTTTGGCTATAATTTTTCAACTTTTTTTAGTTTTGAAAGTTTAGTTTTTTAAGTATTTTTATTACATTTTATTTGTATTAAAATCTTATTATTATTATTATTAATTTAATATTTTATATTTTTACTATTTTATATTTTTTGCTACATTTTATTTTATTTACTGTGTGTGAACATGGCCTAAATTTTCATATTTTATACAGTTTTATTACATTTTTTAAGACAATGTTCTATTCATATATTCAATATTATATTTTCTTGCATTAAATTTTTGTTTTATTTTTATTACTTAATTTTATTTTTATTAGTTCCACAATATTTTTTTTATTTTATTTTATATTTTTATTTCATTTTGCGCTCTTTATTTTTTATTTTTTTTTACATAGTCCTTTACATTGTTGTTGTTTTTTTTTATCACTTTTTATTTTTTCCTAGTTTTTTTTTTTTCCCCCTTTAGGCTACCTTTATTTTTCTTGTTCTGCTGTATAAAAATAACTGTTTGCCGAGCATAACAAGCTCTACTGAGAGCATCGAAATATGGGGGAAAAAAAAAAAAAAGAAGCTGCGGAAATTAATGAAATTCCGTCAGGATGGCAGGTTAACAAGCTCTGACGCAGACTGTGTAGCACTCGGCTGCATTATCAGTCATTTATTCCTGCATTGTTTTCACACTTAACCAGTTTTTAATTAAATATGACTTCTGTAACGTTCTGCGGAAGAGATTTTCGCTCACCCCTCCCCCGTCCGCCGGCCCCTTTGGATTTGCCTGGCACAAAAGGTTTACGGGGACAGAATGAGACAACAAATGGGCAAATCAATCACGGGAGACCTTCAGCATCTCCGTCCGTCCTCACTCTCCCTCTCCTCTCCCTTTTTTTTTATAATCTTCTTATAAGATTCTTATTGTCAGGAAGGATTAGCGAGCAACAGGAATTCTTTTTCCCCCCTCTCGGACAATGGAGAGGTATATCCGGCCATTGGAATTATTGGTGTCCCTCCCAACATGTCATGAGGACAGTCATTCTGCTGGTGAGGTTCGGATGTAGCGTAAAGTGTAGAAAGGACAGCCGAAATTATTATTATTATTTTATTTTAATTTTTTACGCCAAACACTCCGTGTCTTCTTTTTGCATGGGTAAGGCCTGCACCCATAGAGGCAAATTCTCTGCTAGCTAGGGGTCTCAGAGAAAATGGGCCCAGACCTGGTTGGTACCATCCCCTTTTGGCACTGGGTACTGGGCAACAACCTATGCGGGAGTCAAGTAAAGACATAAGACATTACCTCAATGTATCAAGGAGGCGGAAAACTAACACCAGGCTCTTCAAGCCTTAGTGACAAAACCAAGCACCATATATTTTGAAACTTCTTAAAATGTCTGTAACCAACTTAGTTATGTCTCATAGCCCCTGAAGACGTGGTTGGTACCACGAAACATGTAGGGGAGACATAGCTTTGTGGTTTTAATAACAGCTTCAGTCCCTCAATAAGACGGACTGCAGACGCCAATATATTTATGAATACAGTCCTCCATATAGGAGAGCTGAACGAGTGACTACAGGGACTGTGCTGGCGGTTTTAACACTCTTTCTTTGGACCTTTTTAACCATTCTAATAAAAGTGACGTTTTAATATCTTCACCAATAATAGAAGAGGGGGATTTTATGTCTACGGGTTTTATACCCCGCCACCTTCTTGTGACTGGTTTTTGGTGATTTATTTCAACAATAAACTAAACACAGGTTATCCTGCTGCTGTGACCCTCAGTGATCACCTGTGATCGATGAGAAAATCCTGGCAGTTTTCCTGCAGTGCCACCACAGGACAAATGAAGTATTACACTTATTGAAATTAAAGGGGTACTCCCGTGGAAAACTTTTTTTCTTTTTTTTTTTTTTTATCAACTGGTGTCAGAAAGTTAAACAGATTTGTAAATTACTTCTATTAAAAAAAATCTTAATCCTTCCAGTACTTTTTAGGGGCTGTATAATAAAGAGAAATCCAAAAAAGAAATGCATTTCCTCTGAAATTGATGTCATGACCACAGTGATCTCTGCTGACCTCTGCTGTCCATTTTAGGAGCTGTCCAGAGCAGGAGAAAATCCCCATAGCAAACATATGCTGCTCTAGACAGTTCCTAAAATGGACAGCAGAGGTCAGCAGAGAGCACTGTGGTCATGACATCAGAGGAAATGCATTTCTTTTTTGGATTTCTCTTTATTATACAGCCCCTAAAAAGTACTGTAAGGATTAAGATTTTTTAATAGAAGTGATTTAAAGCTTGCTTTTTTTTTTTTAATCAACTGGTGCCAGAAAGTTAAACAGATTTGTAAATCACTTCTATTAAAAAATCTTAATCCTTCCAGTACTTTTTAGGGGCTGTATAATAAAGAGAAATCCAAAAAGGAAATGCATTTCCTCTGATGTCATGACCACAGTGCTCTCTGCTGACCTCTGCTGTCCATCTTAGGAACTCTCCAGAGCAGAAGAAAATCCCCATAGCAAAGATATGCTGCTCTAGACAGTTCCTAAAATGGACAGCAGAGGGCAGCCTATGGAAGCTCGATGTAGCATACAACACTCATTGACATGAAAAATGATGTGTCATGCAATTTTATATGTATAACCTATTTTAATTGACATTTTTATTCCAGTTGTTGATATATGTTGACATATCTTTAATTTATTTGCTTCTCTTTACCTGCAGAAATCTGCGCGTCCGATTGTGGCGGACACGGTATGTGCATCGGAGGCAGCTGCCGCTGTGATGAGGGCTGGATGGGCGCAGCTTGCGATCAGAGGGCGTGTCACCCCCGCTGCAATGAGCATGGAACCTGTCGAGATGGGAAGTGTGAATGCAGCCCCGGATGGAATGGAGAGCACTGCACCATTGGTAGGATGACTGGGGAGAGGAATATGGAAAAACTAGTGTTTCTAAATGAAAAAAGGGCATGCTAAATGTAATGGGGGGGGCAGGGGGGGCATCGGTGTGGCATGTGCAGCTTTCTGTCCTAGGTTTTTTAAGTTCTGACTTCATCATTACTTCATATTGGGTTTGTAACAAAATGTCCTTTCATTTGGCGATTAAAGGGGTACTCCGCTGCTCAGGGTTTGGAACAAACTGTTCCGAATGCTGGAGCCGGTGTCAGGAGCTCATGATGTCATAGCTCCACCCCTTCATGACGTCACACCCCGCTCCCTCAATGCAAGTCTATGGGAGGGGGCGTGACGGCCGTCACGCCCCCTCCCATAGACTTGCATTGAGGGGGGCGTAATGTCATGAGGGGGCGTGGATATGACATCACGAGCTCCTGGCACCGGCTCCAGCATTCCAAACCCTGAGCAGCGGAGTACCCCTTTAAGAAAAGATTATTACTTGGAAGAAATACTGGTTGTAAGCGGAGCGGTTGGGGCCGTTGATGCGAGGGAGTGCTTGAATGTGTGCGGAATGTGTTATATGGCAGCACTTAGGCTGGCGGTATGACTAGGTGGCTTTTCATCTATAACTACTCACTATGAATCCATAACTGCTCATCTTCAATCCCGGACAAACCCCGATTTTCGTGCATTGTTGTGCCCTTATACACACACAGGGTTATAACCTATTACCGGGCGTCTCGGAGAGAACAAAAAAAATTATAATTCAACATGCCCGATCCCTATTTCCTCAGTCAAGAAAGTCCCATAGAGATAAGATAAATTAGTCGGCCTATCTTGTGGAAATCAGCGCATTTGAACGGCTTTTCTCTAAAATGTATGGGAGACAATAATTTCCTAAATTTTCATATCCGTGAAAGCTTTTTGAAACAAAAATAAACAAAAATGTGAATTTTTTTTTCTCCTTACATCTATTTCCAAAAGACAAGCTCTGGATATGACGCTGAGCACTTGCACTTAACTTCTTTGGTCGATCATGGCAAAGCCAGTTTTGAGTGGAACCTGATCTGTGAAACCACTGTATGATCTTGCCCACCGTGCTGCAGTTCAGTTTTAGGGTCTTGGCAATCATTATATAGCCCAGGCCATCTTTATGTATACCAGCAATTTAGTTTTTTTAGATCCTCAGTGTTTTTTTTGCCATGAGGTGCCATGTTGAACCCCCAGTGACCAGTATTAGAGAGTGTGAGAGCCATAACACCATGTAAGACACCTGCTCCTCATTCACATCTGTAATACTAACAAGTCACATGACACTGCGGAAGAAAAGTGGCCAATTGGGTTTGCGCAGATATTATAATTTTTCTGTGTTTTGAGTGTTTTTTTTGCCTCAGAAGGCCATGTACCTTATTCACTTTTCTTTCCCGCATCTTTGCACAAACAATTGCACGAGTATTTTCCCTGAGTTAAAGGAAATCTGCAGTGTATAACACCTATTCCCTATTTGCCGACCCCCCCCCCCCCCCCTTTCCATCTTTCTCTATGGGAGAGGCGGAGATGCAGGATTTGTGCGCCCCCGCCTCTCTTATAGAGCTGTTCCGGGGTTGTACGACAAGTGAGGTCGACAACACACGCATTAGCCACGCACAGCCGAGGCAATGCTGGGTCCCCATACAGGAGATCGCGGGGTCCCAGCAGTTGGACCCCACGCAATCAGACACTTACCCCCTATGTTACAGATGTGTTATTCACTGCAGATTTCCTCTAAAGGGGTATTCCGCTGCTCAGCATTTGGGTACTCAGCTGCTCAGCTTTTGGGTACTCCGCTGCTCAGCCTTTGGAACAAACTGTTGCCAATGCTGGAGCCGGCATTGGGAGCTAGTGATGTCATACCCCTCCCCCTTATGATGTCAGGTCACGCCCCCTCAATGCAAGTCTATGGGAGGGGGCGTGACTGCCGTCACGCCCCCTCCCATAGACTTGCATTGAGGGGGCGGGGCGGGACATCATGAGGGGCAAGGCTAAGACGTCACAAGCTCCCGGTGCCGGCTCCAGCGTTCGGAACAGTTTGTTCCAAAGGCTGAGCAGCGGAGTACCCAAAAGCTGAGCAGCTGAGTACCCAAATGCTGAGTAGCGGAATACCCCTTTAAGTAGTATGTGGGGAGTCCCTTGCATGTTTTTTCCCCCATTGAGCACCCTTCTAAAAATGTACGCAAGGAAATATGTTGTGCGCGCAATTTCATAAATCAGATGTGCAAATGAAGAGAACAGTTGAGTACATTTTTGTGCAAATGGATACATCCACCCCTTTGTCTTCATAGGTGACGCCTGGATAGATCAGTTTTTCCTAACCAGTGTTCATCCAGCTCATGCAAAACTACAACTCGTACAATGCCCTGACATCCTTCCGGGAATGCTGGTAGTTGTAGTTTGGCAGCAGCTGGTGGTTGGGTACCGCTGTTATAGACTCATCAGTTGCTCATAGTTATTCATCAGCTTCACATTTCCATAACGCATCACTGTGTGCATGGATCTGGTCGTGATATAAAGCATCCATTCCAATTTTTGGGGCCTTTTTGTTTTCCGCATCTTATCAGATTTGCATATAAAGTGCATACTTTTTTTTTTTTTTCTTTATCTATCTTGTCACTCAGACATCCAATATTTAGCCAAAGCCCGATCATTGTAAAATTTACTTTGTGTTTTAAGTCCTCACCATGTTCAAGATCTCTGCTTGCTTTCAATGACTTGGAAGTTTTTTTTATATTCTTCTCCAGCCTACAGTAAAGGAAAAATTTGTTTGGGTAGTCAATGTAGTAGTGGTCTCCAACCTCTTGCTCCCCCGCTGTTTCACAACTAGATCCCCCAGCATGATGGCCATTTAGATGAATAGGGGATGATCTAATGTAGTGGTCTTTAACCCTATTGCAAAACTACAACCCCCAGCATGGTGCCCATTTATATGAATGGTGGCCCATCTAATGTAGTGGTCTTCAACCTATTGCCAAACTACAACCCCCAACATGGTGCCCATTTATATGAAGGGGGTCCATCTAGTGTAGTGGTCTCCAACCTATTACAAAACTACAGCACCCAGCATGGTGCCCATTTAGAGGAATGGAGGTCCATCTAGTGTAGTGGTCTTCAACCTGTTGCCAAGCTACAACCCCCAGCATGGTGCCCATTTATATGAATGGGGGCCCATCTGGTGTAGTGGTCTTCAACCTGTTGCAAAACTACAAACCCCAGCATGGTGCCCATTTAGAGGAATGTGGGCCATATAATTTAGTGATCTCCAACCTGTGGCTCCCCAGTTGTTGCAAAACTACAACCCCCAGCATGCTGGGGGTTGTAGTTTTGCAACAGCTGGGGAGCCACAGGTTGGAAACCACAGATCTAAAGCATGGAGGCCTCCTGCTCTGGGTTCATTCTATGCAGCACCTCTCCACACTGATAAGACCTCCTTTATGGTCAATAAAGCCAGAATACCCCTTTAAGCTGTACCTCCCTGCACCCATCATCCATTCCGTACTGGATTCCATGCGCTCTTTCCATTCTCTAACACTGAATTTCTATCCTCCCCGCGAGAGCGGCGTTAACTCCTGCCTGCTCGCCCGTCGCAAGGAATAGAAGGTTTCCTGCGCGGCGAATTGATTGCATTTCTGATCAGTGCATATTCTCTGACCTTGTAAATTTTATTACCTATGGAATTGGCTGGATAAATTTATTGAATGTAAAAACAATTTGGCAAAGTCATAACCGTCACAGAGAAGAGGGCAGAGCGATGACAAGAGTGAAAAGTAATAAAAGTCAGTAATATTGGCACAGATGAAAGGACATTGACTGGGAATGATATTAAAAGTTGCAGTAAGCTTTTCTCCTTGTCCTTGTGTAACGTGTCTACCTGCATGGCACCCCCTCCCCCTCCTTCTGTTTCTCTATGTGCATTCATGTCATTGCCTCTTCTGCTTTACAGCTGGAAAAAAGAAAAAAAAAACTAATGTCCCATTGCTGCTAAGCTTAATGCATTTGTAATGCCTTTATAGGACCGTGAAGCATTCATAAAATATGGGATTGTACAAGCGAGGGCCTGAGTCTACATCTCCCGTGTTGTCGCACCAGACGACGCATCCAAGGCAGCGCAGTCATCTTGTCTGATATTACGAACACTTGAGATCGTAGATTCACTTTATATTGTTGAATATGTTTGCAAATACCGATCCCGATTCACAGAATTTTACATAATCTAGTTACATCCGGAGCTGCATTCAACATGGCAAAGGTTTCGTTGGGTGACAAGATTATGTATCTCTCTGTGGATTGCTGCTCATTTGGAATGTGTATAGAACATATATTTTGCTCACTAGTTTTCTGGAAGATGTCCAGTGCATAAATATACCTAGAGGTAAAGCCGAGCCCCTGAGGGTTCCCTCCACGGTGCACAGATATTTCTCATTTCAGAGCTGGACTGTTTGCCAGTAGTTCATACACAGTTTCTCCTCCCTTAATTGCCTGTCCAATCACAGAGAGGCACAGCACATACTTCACTCTACTGTGCCATGAATAGTTTGAAACGGAGGTGGGCTGATGATGACACAGTAGACTATAGATGACATGTGGTGGGAGGGGGAAGGGGTTACTGATGCACTGGCTTTGCTACATGCAGTGTGAGCAGAAAGGAAAGAAACGGCAGCGGCACAGCAAGGAAGGGGTTACTTTAGGCACAAAGATGGTGCTGAATACAAGCTTGCAGACTAAATGGGGGGAGATTAGATAAAGAAGGGCATCACATTGTACATACAGCAGTAACAAAGTAAGAAAGGTGGTAACACTAAGCACTAAAACTGCTGCTGTGCATAACTATTGGCCGTATATGTCACAATTCTAAGGGTAGAATGAATACAAGGCACACACGTGCACAGGGTATTGACCTGTATATACAGTTACTTACTAACTGTCCATTATGATCATGAATCATAGCATGGCATTGATCTGTATAAATCTCAATGTCAGTGTCTTTGTTCTTCCATCCCCCAAACATTAAAACTTCCCATAAGATTCTGAGTAGGGGATTAGCAGTAAGAAGTGGCAAACAAGCTAGTGGTAAGAAAAGCTCGAAAGCCAGGACCACCATGGCTCTTGGCACTGGTGGACTGACTAGTTGCCTATTTTAAGCATCGAATGGCATGAACCACCACGAGTCTTGTTGGTGTGTTCAGTCGCATCCCACCAGCAGTACAGTCTCCACACAATAAGCTCACGAGTGGGAGACTAAGTTGGTGTTTAAGTGCCACCTGGTGGTGGAGAAGAGACTGAACAACTTGTTAAATGTGGGGTGACCCCTCAATGGGATGGCAGCTAACATTTGTTTCTAGTAAAAACAAAGAAGTTTGGGGATCGAAGTCCGAGCTCATAGGTTGTTGCCAAAGAGGTCCATCTATTTGCCTGCTACAAGGAGCACTGTACTTTGTGGGGGGCCTCCAATGGTATGGTATTATATTGACAAAAGCTACTCTCTATTTATTGATCTTCAGACACCTCACCATGCTCCGTGGAAGCTTTAGTCCCTCTAGACACTCGACATTGCATTACATTAGACCTTCATATTTCCCAGATTTTCTCAGCACCATCTATGTCAAGTAACAGAAAGTTTTGTTGACCCAGCGCATGTTACTTCTAGATTCTTAAAGGCATTATAAGATGCATCAGACTAAAGTCATCTTTAAAGGGGGTTTCCATTTGAACAATCCCCATTAGATGGGTCCCCCGATAATAAGCAGATCACAAGGTGTCCTCCTAGAACCCTTGGCAATCAGCAGTGATCTGTAGGGAAACCTGGCGATAAGTGTTCAGTTTCTATGCAGTGCCACCACAGGGTATATTAAAGGGGTACTCTGGTCCTAGACATCTTATCCCTTATACAAAGGATAGGGGATAAGATGTCTGATCAAGGGGGTCCTGCCGCTGGGCACCCCTGCAATCTCTCCTGCAGCACCCCCTGTCATCAACCTCAGGGAGCGAAGATCGCTCAGTGTCTGATGACTCACGATACAGGGGCCGGAGTATCGTGACGTCACTGCTCCGTCCACTCGTGACATCACACTTCGCCCCCTCAATGCAAGTCTATGGGAGGGAGCATGGCCACAGCCACGCCCCCTCCCATAGGCTTGCATTGAGGGGGCGGGGAGATACTCTTTAAAGGGGTACTCCGGTGGAAAACTTATTTATTTTTATTTTTTTTAAATCAACTGGTGCCAAAAAGTTAAACAGATTTGTAAATGACTTCTATTAAAAAAATATTTACCCTTCCAGTACTTTTTAGCATCTGTATGCTATAGAGGAAATAATTTTTATTTTTTTTTTTATTCTTTTTTGTCTTGTGCACAGTGCTCTCTGCTGACACCTGATGCCCGTATCAGGAACTGTCCAGAGCAGGAGAAAATCCCCATTTTCTCCTGCTCTGGACAGTTCCTGACACGGACAGAAGTGTCAGCAGAGAGCACTGTGGACGAGACAAAAAAAAATGTCAAAAAGAAAAGAATTTCCTCTGTAGCATACTGCTGCTAAAAAGTACTGGAAGGGTAAAGATTTTTTAATAGAAGTCATTTACAAATTAACTCTGATTAACTTTCTGGCACCAGTTGATTTAAGAAAAATTCAAGCGCATCAAGAGGTAGTATATCCGCAGCCCTCCGGCTAGGCAAGGTATTCAATCAGTCTGGCTTCAAGGAGAATGCTGGCTCCACGTGGCGCAGGATACAAAAGGAATGGAGATCAGATAAAAATCGAGGTAGTTTATTTCTCAATATGCAACACGTTTCGTTGCAGGAAAGCAGCTTCATCAGGCATGCTATGCATGCCTGATGAAGCTGCTTTCTCGCAGCGAAACGCGTTGCATCTTGGGAAATAAACTACCTCGATTTTGTCTGATCTCCATTCCTTTTGTATCCTGTGCCACGTGGAGCCGGTGTTCTCCTTGAAGCCAGACTGATTACAACAGTATGACCAAAAAGAAAACATACATACATACATACATACATACATAAATATATATAATAGTATGTAAACATCACTCAGTTTAAAGAAATGTCCTGTAGAGACCTGAAATTTAAATTATAATTGTGTATTGACATTCATACACGATAATATGAAAATACGTTTTTAGAAAACCCGGTTGAGGAAGCCCTTATAAAAGTATGGGCCAAAGGTCAACGATTGCTTTGGAAGGTTCCATCACTCATGGCTTTCATCAGGTTACAATGTAGACAATCCCTTCAATACAATTTTCCTCATGGGCGGGAAACTAGTCCAGAACTGAAGTCCGGTTGCAGCTTGTGATTGGCTTACTGAATGCTTCCATGGTAAAGGTTTACAGGCTATGTGCATGTTCATGTATTCCCCAGCTCTGTCTCCAGCAGGTCATGGCTATATAACACGGCTTCTCTTATGTCCCCTTTGTGCTTTTGTAGCCCCTGCACAGCCGGCTAGCACCCAGCACTTATTCAACCCTACCTTAAATGTCCTGTCTTTTATTCCCCAAGCCCACTATCTGGATAAGGTAGTGAAAGGTATTGTATCAGTTTTCCTATTGTCTTGTGTTACCACGAAAAATGTTGCAAGTGCTTTGTCTTCTTCCATCTGAGCTATGCTTACGAACATGGCTATTTTATATCCCACTGTCCTCCCTTTCATGTGTACGTGTCCGGGCTATCATGGGGGCCTGGGGTACGGCGTGCCTTGGGCCTCGGTGATATCACTAATGTAGTCTCTGAATGTTTACTGTACAGAATGGGCATAGGGACGAGTGGTCTTTTTGCCTATTATTTTTAACATTTTTATTTTAGCTTTTCCATTGGCTTATCAAACCATTGCATTTGCTGACACATGAGTATACTATACATAACACTTTGTAACATGTTTATAGCTTTCTTTTATATTTTATAGGCTTATGACATAGCATGGTGTTTAGGAGTTCTTCCCGTACGCATGGCTGCTTAGTATGTTTGTAGCAGAAACAGAATGAGCTAAAACCATAGTGGTTGACTGAAAAAATATCTAAATGATGAGCATATGTATCAGAATTACAGCCCATATCCCTGGTTATAAGCTCCGCCCTTGCTCAACACTGGGCTCCTCCTTAGAGGGGCCAACAAGCAGATGATTAGACCACCTGCCTCTACTACAAAGCATGGGGTAAATAGGGGTTGGTCAGGAAACACAATTGTGAGGACATAAAAGACCAAAGAGACTCTTGTTTTGTTTATTCTTTGTGCACCCCAGTATACAACTCAACCATTCTCTAATCTCAAAAAGGAGTGTTGATGATGGTACACAAAAACATGAAGCCTGCAACCAGGTCCTGCTAAAACAATATACATTTAGAGGGTTGTTCCTTAAGGTGGCCTGGGACCATCAAAAGAGGAAAGTGGGTTCCAAAGTACAACTCTAGTTTGAAGGACTCAACTAGACTGTGTATCCAGTGATCAGCTATTGGTTACCTTGCCTGCAATTAGAACGGGTGTCTTTATCCAGTGCCTATAACCTTGGGGTACCTGATGGTGCCCAAGGACGTGAAGTCTGACATCTGTTCATACCATAGTTGGCCAGTCCAGGCAATAGTTAATAAATTATGTGACTCCCTTAATTCATTCTCCTTTTCCAGCAAGATCGGGGGGTGGGGGGGGGGGGGGGTGGTTTCTATTGGCACCAAAATAAAACTCTAACCAATATCAAACGTCAGTGTGGCCAGTTTCTATAACCTATGGTTACTTGAGGGTGCCCAAGGATGTGAAGTCCGACATATGATTCTGACAAAGTTGGCCAGTCCAGGCAATAGTCAAAAAAATCTGCAGAAAATGGAGACTGGATTACGGGACTCGCAAAGTTTGGTGACCTAGACGTGAAGACCAACTCCAAAATTTTCCATATTGGGTAAAAGTCATCCAAGTCCTCTGGCTTCACCTAGTGATAGGTAGTTTCACCAACAACGAAGGTCAGTGTGGCATCTCTGTCTTCAAGGTTCTCATAGGCGCCACCTAGTGGTAGAAAGTTTCATTCCTTTATCGTTCCCAGATTCTGTTTTTCTTTAGGTCCTTTCTCAGGGTGTACTTATCAGCTTGACTATTGCGTTGCCCCAAAAGGTTTTCACCCATATGTGGTCACTACAGGGTTGCCTGGATAAGGAATAGGACTAAGCTGTAATAACAGAAATGGCCTATGAACAGATGTGGCGCTGTTCTTTGGGAACAATACAGCAAAAGAACCTTCATCTCATCCTGGACTATGAAGGGTTAAGTCTGACAGTAAAAATTTAAGTCTTTTGGGAAACATTTTATCCGGATTTGCGTTTTTTCTTTTTTTTTTTCCAGATCCATTTGTCTTTCCTAATTATTGACTTTTTATCTCCCACTTTCAATAAGTTAATTGAGTTGCTGCAGAAATGAACTCGTCGGCTATGAATATTTTGTCATTCTGAATGTTTTCCAAAATTCTTCACTTGACGGGGCCCATATTTCATTAAAAGTTACAGCGCTGGCAACAGTCTCGCTGCCGCTCGCTTCCCAGTGAATGTCACATCCAGAGAGATTCACTGAATTTCCTCCAATTTGAACAATTTTTAATTGCCCCAAAACCATAATTGCCGGTGCCTTGCCAGCCCCCTGACCCTTCCTGTATCCCACTCTTCCTCTCATACTGAGGAAATTATTGGGATTTTCCAAACTTTCGAGAACGACCTGCTCGATGTTCTGTGTTGCAGGTCTGTTGGCCCCTTAAAGGGAGCTCATGACATCATAGCCCCGCCCCCTCATGATGTCACGCCCCACCCCCTCAATGCAAGTCTTGCATTGAGGGGGTGGGGAGTGACATCATGAGGGGGTGGGGCTATGACGTCACGAGCTCCCAACGCCGGCTCCAGTGTTCGGAACAGTTTGTTCCAAATGCTGAGCAGCGGAGTTCCCCTTTAATCTCAAGTTCATAGGGAAAATCATAGACAGCACATTGTGCCACGTGACAAACTTAGCTCTGCTATGTTAAAGAAGCACTCCAGGTCGTAGTTTTCTTGCCCATATCATGCACATTCACCATCGGTATTCTTACTGCACATGCACCGTCTGTGTTATTCCAGCACAGTGTCAGAGAAAGTGGTAAGTCCTGGGTCATCTGACTTCCTGTGAACTACAGGATGACATCATCACCTCAGATCGCTCATGCTGACTTCCAAACCCCTCCCCTTCCAGCTCTATCTGTATACTGCTGCTGCTCTCTCTATGGGATCAGGAAATATAG
Organism: Hyla sarda; assembly: GCF_029499605.1. Lineage (NCBI taxonomy): Eukaryota > Metazoa > Chordata > Amphibia > Anura > Hylidae > Hyla > Hyla sarda. Next base: position 17,608,000 of record NC_079190.1, on the reverse strand, counting down.
TAGTTATATCCCTCCCCTCCAACCTTTTCTGTATACTGCTGCTGCTATCTCTATGGCATCAGGATATATAGTAGCTATGCCCCTCCCCTCCAGCTCTATCTGTATACTGCTGCTATCTCTATGGGATTAAGATATATAGCTGTTATACACCTCCCCTGAGACTGTGTGCACACATTGCAGGGTTTTTTTTTTTTTGTCTTAATTTTCCCAGAAATCGAAGCAAAAACTGTGCTATTTTACTAAAATTGTGCACATTATTACCACAATTATAGAAAAACAGACCAAATGCAGTTACAATGTGTGCAAATGCTGTAAAAAAAATAAATAAACGAACGTTTGAACACTTCAAATCTTCATAAAACATCACAGTTGTCATTATAGGTCAGATCACTTTTGCCTCATGGCATTATTTTTCTATGTACTAGTCCCCATGAATTGTCAGCACTGGCCCGATCATAGGCCTAAGAGATTAGTGTAAGGCTGGGAGGCCCTTGTACAACTTTACCTCTCTCGAAAGACAATTGAAATGTTGTAGAATGTATCCTCGCACGGGGACTGAAACATCAGGAGCAGCATGTTGACTGTAGACTATACAGGTGACATGTGGCCTATATGGAAGGTATGCCTGACATTAGCAAACCTAGGACCACTAAACATGGTCTCCTCAGTAAGAGAAGAGCTGAGGAACACACATGTGGCTCTGACTAAACCCAGGGCCAGACTAGATAGAAAAAGTTTAGATCCGTACGCTTCCCCGGGAAAGGAAGGTTGGAATAGGGACTTTCTCCTGCAATTTGTGGTTAGGAGATGACATGTGACCAAATGACTATTCAACTGTGTACATTAGATGCAGCAATGTCAAAACTGTTAATCCTTAGCACTCTGTAAACATATAGTTTGACAACTCTCTAGTACCAAATATGCACAACATGCACCCAGCAAACCTTTAGATACTCAGTCACCCAACAGACAGCACTGACCTGACCATAGGCCTAAAATAGATCAGTTTAAGGTAGAGAGGTCCTTGTACAACTTCTCCTCTCTTGAAAAATAAAATTCTCCCTCTTGGGGCTGAAATGTAGTAGAATGTATGAGGACTAAAACAGTGATAAAGAACAGCATCTTGATTGTAGACCAGACAGATGTGGCCTATATGCAAGGTATGCCTGACATTAGCAAACCTAGGACCACTATGCTTTGGTCTCCTCAGGAAGAGTAGAGCTGAGGGGAACACGTGGCTCTGCCTAAACCCAAGACCAGACTAGCTAAAACAGGTCTACGTCTGCCCATTTTCACAGGAGAGGAAGGTTGTTCTGAGTACTTTCTCCTGCAGTTATTGGTTAGGAGATAACATGTGACCAAATGACTATTCAGAAATGTGAACATTATTAATTAATAATTAAATTAATATCATTATTAATATTAACCCTTAGCGCTCTGTAAGACCTCGATGTATGCACAGAAATATAGCACTTTCCCGACCGTGGGCATAAAATAGATCAGTGTAAGGCAGAGAGACCTTTGTACAACTTCTCCTCTCTTGAAAGACAAGATTGGGGCTGAAATGTTGTAGAATGCATCCTTGCCGCAAGGACTAAAACAGAGATTAGGAACAGCATTTTGGTTATAGACCAGACAGATGACATGTGGCCTATATGGAAGGATCACCACACCACTACTTAGGACCACTTCAAATGGTCTCCTCAGAAGGTGCAGAGCTGAGGGGCACACCTGTGGTTTTGGCTTAACCCAAAGCCAGACTAGCTAAAACAGGTTTAAGTCCACCCATTTTCCCAGGAGAGTGAGGATGGTCTATTGGCTAGGAGATGAGATGTGACCAAATGACAGCAATGTGAACAATATTAACCCTTAGCACTATGTAAGACCTTGGTGTCCACACAAAACCAAGTGCAATGCACAGAAATACAGTCACATAATTCTCTAGTAGCTGATATACACAACATGCACCCAGAAAACCTGGGATGGCTATATTGGGGCACCACATATAATTATGATTTGGGAGGGTCTCTGACCCCTGGCTAGGTGTCTAAACTGTGGCCCTCCAGATGTTGCAAAACTACAACTCCCAGCATGCCCGGACATCCAACAGCTGTCCGGGCATGCTGGAAGTTGTAGCTTTGTAATATCTGGCTGACCACAGCTTGGAGGCCACTGCCCTAGATGAAGACTTCTGTATAACCTATGCATATGTATAACCTAATTTTCCGCCCATGCCCTGACCCCCTCTATAACCGGCACCATCCTGTTTTTTTTTTTCTATTTTCGCAGAGGGATGCCCTGGCTTGTGTAACGGGAACGGCAGGTGCACGCTGGACATGAACGGCTGGAACTGCGTGTGTCAGCTGGGCTGGAGGGGCGCCGGTTGCGACACGTCCATGGAGACCGCCTGCAGCGACGGCAAGGATAACGATGCCGGTAAGCAGTTCGCATCGCCGTAGCTTCGGCGGCGGCGCTAATGGTGGAAGCGTTCCCTCTCACCATAATTATACGGAGTGCTTGTCATTCATCCATTCTTGTGATGGGGTAATTGCAGGATGCAGAGGGACCACGGTGCCATTATTTGAGAATCTCGGTAAATGAAGGATGCGCGCAGGTAATGTTTGTCATTTACTTCCCCTATAATTATCATCAAAATCTGTTCACTTCAATCCAAGGGTCATTTCAACGCGCTTCGAGCTAAAGAAAATGCACCGGCTTAATAGCAACAATGCCGCCGACTCTCTGATGTTTATTTGTTTATGGGGGGACAAGGAAGAAAAAAAAAACATGAACATTATGTGCGGATAAAAAGACAAACAAAAAGCACCGCACATTGATAATCCCTGATAAACACCGTGTGCTGAGGATTTAAAGGGACTACAAACATGAAATATCTGGAGTATAATACAGGATATAACTCAGGATCAGTACAGGATAAGTAATGTAATGTATGTACACAGTGACCTCACCAGCAGAATAGTGAGTGCAGCTCTGGACTATAATTCAGGATATCACACAGGATCAGTACAGGATAAGTAATGTAATGTATGTACACAGTGACCTCACCAGCAGAATAGTGAGTACAGCTCTGGAGTATAATACAGGATATAACTCAGGATCAGTACAGGATAAGTAATGTAATGTATGTACACAGTGACCTCACCAGCAGAATAGTGAGTACAGCTCCACAGTATAATACAGGATATAACTCAGGATCAGTACAGGATAAGTAATGTAATGTATATACACAGTGACCTCACCAGCAGAATAGTGAGTGCAGCTCTGGAGTATAATGCAGGATATAACTCAGGATCAGTACAGGATAAGTAATATAATGTATGTACACAGTGACCCCACCAGTACACACACATATACTATACACATACTGTATACACACATATACTATACACATACTGTATACACACATATACTATACACATACTGTATACACACATACTATACACATATTGTACACACATATATTATACACATACTGTACACACATATACTATACACATACTGTATACACACATACTATACACATACTGTACACACATATACTGTATACACACATATACTATACTCATACTTATACACACACATACTGTATACACACATATACTATACACATACTGTATACACACATATACTGTATACACACAGATACTATACACATACTGTACACACATATATTATACACATACTGTACACACATATACTGTATACACACATATACTATACACATACTGTACACACATATACTGTATATACATATACTATACACATACTGTATACACACATATACTATACACATACTGTACACACATATACTGTATATACATATACTATACACATACTGTATACACACATATACTATACACATACTGTACACACATATACTGTATACACACATATACTATACACATACTTATACACACACATACTGTATACACACATATACTATACACATACTGTATACACACATATACTGTATACACACAGATACTATACACATACTGTATACACACATATACTGTATACACACATATACTATACACATACTGTATACACACATATACTGTATACACACATATACTGTATACACACATATACTATACACATACTTATACACACACATATACTATACACATACTGTATACACACATATACTGTATACACACAGATACTATACACATACTGTATACACACATATACTATACACATACTGTATACACACATATACTGTATACACACAGATACTATACACATACTGTATACACACATATACTGTATACACACAGATACTATACACATACTGTATACACACATATACTGTATACACACATATACTGTATACACACATATACTATACACATACTTATACACACACATATACTATACACATACTGTATACACACATATACTGTATACACACAGATACTATACACATACTGTATACACACATATACTATACACATACTTATACACACACATACTGTATACACACATATACTATACACATACTTATACACACACATACTGTATACACACATATACTATACACATACTGTATACACACATATACTGTATACACACAGATACTATACACATACTGTATACACACATACTGTATACACACAGATACTATACACATACTGTATACACACATATACTATACACATACTGTATATACACATATACTGTATACACACATATACTATACACATACTGTATACACACATATACTGTATACACACAGATAATGAGGTCATAGCTCTGAAAACTAAAGAGAATAACAAGTGAAATGTCTTGGCCCCTGAATTCTCCCCGTGAAGCTTCGTCCCCACATTAGGGCTGAAACGTCACATTGAGATTTCATGGTGAATAAATTGCACTTGTTGTTTTGCACCTCGCTGCGCGGTGTTACGGCCTTGATATCCGTGTATACACTGTATATATCATTTTATAGATGTTCCTGCTTGGTGGTTCCATGAGATGATATTTTCTGTGTCACATTGTAGTATGAGAAGTATTATTATTAAGTAAGTGCCCCCCCCCCCCCCCCCCTCTATAGTCCGTAGCTCAGGATTACATATCTTCTTATTCAGTCCAAGCGTCATATTAAATGGCGTATCGCATAAGGTCATCTTTACAGCCGGCTTCCCCTGTATCTGCCTTTCCTGATGAGAACTACATCGTACGACACAGATACTTTATCTGGATTTATGAAATATCAATGTTCAGCCGGGAAATACAACACGGAGAGGAAACCGAGAGCAGAAAAAGAATAGTGACAGCCATAGAATTAAAGGGGAACTCTGGTCATATAATACTATTACATTAGAGCAGTGTTTCCCAACCAGGGGGCCTCCAGCTGTTTCAAAACTACAACTCCCAGCATGCCTGGACAGCCAACGGCTGTCCAGGCATGCTGGGAGTAGTAGTTTTGAAACAGCTGGAGGCACCCGGGTTGGGAAACACTGCATTAGGGGATCCAAGTGATTGTTGGTCATCTCCAGCATCAGGAGGAGATTATTATTAGTGGTCATAATGTGCAGCTTTATAGGGGCTCTGACTGTGGCTGGAGTTGTTATGGGGGCCCTGACTGTGGCTGGAGCTGTTATGGGGGCCCTGACTGTGGCTGGAGTTGTTATGGGGGCCCTGACTGTGGCTGGAGCTGTTATGGGGGCCCTGACTGTGGCTGGAGCTGTTATGGGGGCCCTGTCTGTGGCTGGAGTTGTTATGGGGGCCCTGACTGTGGCTGGAGCTGTTATGGGGGCACCATCTGGTTGCCATTTATGTCAGGAAAATGACTGGGACTTCCAGAGTTATGTAGGCACTCACTGGTTCTGTTTAGGGGCACTGACTGTGAATGGCAAAATTATGGGGGCACTGACATGTTGGTATTGTTGTGGGGTTACTAACTAGTTATTGTTGTAGAGGCACTGAGTGTGACTAGCAGAGGTATGGGGGACTGATTGGTTGGAAAGGTTATGGGTGCACTAACTGATTGGTATTGAGGTGGGAGCACTGACTGGCCAGCAAAGTTGTGGGGAAACTGACTGGTTAGTATTATTGAGCGGACACTGACTGGTTGGTATTGTTGTGGGGGCGCTGACTGGTTGGTATTGTTGTGGGGGCACTGACTGGTTGGTATTATTGAGGGAGCACTTGCTGATTTGCATTATTGTGGGGGCATGGGTTGGTTGGTATTGTTGTGGGGGCACTGGTTGGTATTGTTGTGGGGGCACTGTTTGGTATTGTTGTGGGGGCACTGACTGGTATTGTTGTGGGGGCATTGACTGGTATTGTTGTGGAGGCACTGATTGGTTGGTAGTGTTGTGGGGCCACTGGTTGGTTGGAAATGTTGTGGGGGCACTGGTTGGTATTGTTTTGGGGGCACGGATTGGTTTGTATTGTTGTGAGGACACTAGTTAGTATTGTTGTGGGGGACTGACTGTTTGGTATTGTTGTGGGGGCACTGATTGGTTGGTGATGTTGTGGGGGCACTGACTGGTATTGTTGCGGGGCACTGACTAGTTGGTATTGCTGTGGGGGCACGGACTGGTTGGTGGTGTTCTGGGGCCATGGATTGGTTGGTATTGTTGTGGGGGCACGGATTGGTTGCTGTTGTGGGGGCACGGATTGGTTGGTATTGTGGGGGCACTGACTGATATTGTTTTGGGGGCACTGACTGATATTGTTTTGGGGGCACTGACTAGTTAGTATTGTTGTGGAGACACTGACTGGTTGGTATTGTTGTGGGGGCACTAACTGGTTACTATTGTTGTGGGGGCGCTGACTGATATTGTTGTTGGGACACTGACTGATATTGTTGTGGGGGGCAGTGACTGATATTCTTGTGGGGGGCACTGACTGATATTGTTGTGGGGGCCACTGACTGATATTCTTGTGGGGGGCACTGACTGATATTGTTGTGGGGGCCACTGACTGATATTGTTGTAGGGGGCCACTGACTGATATTGTTGTGGGGGGCACTGACTGATATTGTTGTAGGGGGCCACTGACTGATATTGTTGTAGGGGGCCACTGACTGATATTGTTGTGGGGGGCACTGACTGATATTGTTGTGGGGGGCACTGACTGATATTGTTGTAGGGGGGCACTGACTGATATTGTTGTGGGGGGCACTGACTAATATTGTTGTGGGGGGCACTGACTGATATTGTTGTGGGGGGCACTGACTGATATTATTGTGGGGGGCACTGACTGATTTTATTGTGGGGGCCACGGACTGATATTATTGTGGGGGCGCTGACTGATATTATTGTGGGGGCGCTGTCTGATATTGTTGTGGGGGGCACTGACTGATATTGTTGTGGGGGGCACTGAGTGATATTATTGTGGGGGCACTGACTATTATTGTGGTGGGCACTGACTGATTTTATTGTGGGGGGCACTGACTGATATTGTTTTGGGGGCACTGAGTTATATTATTGTGGGGGGCACTGACTGATATTGTTGTGGGGGCACTGACTGATATTATTGTGGGGGCACTGTCTGATATTGTTGTGGGGGCACTGTCTGATATTGTTGTGGGGGCGCTGTCTGATATTGTTGTGGGGGCGCTGTCTGATATTGTTGTGGGGGCGCTGTCTGATATTGTTGTGTGGGGGCGCTGTCTGATATTGTTGTGGGGGTGCTGTCTGATATTGTTGTGGGGGTGCTGTCTGATATTGTTGTGGGGGGCACTGACTGATATTATTGTGGGGCGCTGTCTGATATTGTTGTGCGGGCACTTAGTGATATTATTGTGGGGGCACTGAGTGATATTATTGTGGGGGCACTGAGTGATGTTGTGGGGGCACTGAGTGATATTATTGTGGGGGCACTGAGGGATATTATTGTGGGGGCACTGAGTGATATTGTTGTGGGGGCACTGACTGATATTGTGGTGGGGTGCTGTCTGATATTGTTGTGCGGGCACTGAGTGATATTATTGTGGGGGCACTGAGTGATATTATTGTGGGGGCACTGACTGTGGCTGCTGTTCTGTGCCTTCTCCTGTAGAGCGAGGGGTAATCCTGCACCGTCTGACACTGAATTACTTGGCTCACAAAGCAGGATTAGTGTAAGTGCGTCTATCATAAAGCGCAGGATTTCCTTAATTGGCCTCATAAAATCGGATTTTTTTTTTCCACTGTAAGCGATTTGCTCCATAAAGATCAAGTATTCCATGTTATGAGCTGAATGTCTCCTCCGTGAAACATATGCAAATGTAGTAGAGTTGGGTTTGTCACGTGATGCTGCTGATTTAATGCAGTCCTATGTAAAAGCACAGGCAATGCATTACCATACAACAGTGTTTCCCAACCAGTGTGCCTCCAGCTGTTGCAAAACTACAACTCCCAGCATGGCCGGACAGCCAACGGCTGTCCGGCCATGCTGGGAGTTGTAGTTTTGCAACAGCTGGAGGCACACTGGTTGGGAAACACTGCCATAAAAATACAAAATAAAGTCGGCTATACCTGACAAACTCTGCTCTGCTACATCTGACTGTAACAGTTCTGCAGCAATTTGGTCTCACATGAGTCTTATCAAACTCTCATCCTTCACCCAAACGCCCTTGAGAGACGTTCCATCCAGCTTGTTGCACGATGCTCCGGTGTAACTAAATACTTCCAGCCCTTCTGGCTTCCTTGTGTTGCTATATAGGATTTTTTTTCTTTGCCGTCCATCTGGCAGATGTTACTGCGTAGACGTATTCTTGATCTCCTCACAGCCAAGTGAGTCTTCAAGTGACTACTCAAGGAACCGCGGAAATCTCCAAGAGCCACCGAGCGGAGAAGATTCTCTACACTTCAACAGGTTATTTGTAAAACTGTACAGGATCCTGAGTTATATCCTGTATTATACACCAGAGCTGCACTCACTATTCTGCTGGTGAGGTCACTGTGTACATACATACATTACTTATCCTGTACTGATCCTGAGTTATATCCTGTATTATACACCAGAGCTGCACTCACTATTCTGCTGGTGAGGTCACTGTGTACATACATTACATTACTTATCCTGTACTGATCCAGAGTTATATCCTGTATTATACCCCAGAGCTGTACTCACTATTTTGCTGGTGAGGTCACTGTGTACATACATTACATTACTTATCCTGTACTGATCCTGAGTTATATCCTGTATTATACTCCAGAGCTGTACTCACTATTCTGCTGGTGAGGTCACTGTGTACATACATTACATTACTTATCCTGTACTGATCCTGAGTTATCTCCTGTATTATACTCCAGAGCTGCACTCACTATTCTGCTGGTGAGATCACTGTGTACATACATTACATTACTTATCTGTACTGATCCTGAGTTATATCCTGTATTATACCCCAGAGCTGTACTCACTATTCTGCTGGTGAGGTCACTGTGTACATACATTACATTACTTATCCTGTACTGATCCTGAGTTATATCCTGTATTATACTCCAGAGCTGTACTCACTATTCTGCTGGTGAGGTCACTGTGTACATACATTACATTACTTATCCTGTACTGATCCTGGGTTATATCCTGTATTATACTCCAGAGCTGCATTCACTATTCTGCTGGTGAGGTCACTGTGTACATACATTACATTACTTATCCTGTACTGATCCTGGGTTATATCCTGTATTATACTCCAGAGCTGCATTCACTATTCTGCTGGTGAGGTCACTGTGTACATACATTACATTACTTATCCTGTACTGATCCTGAGTTATATCCTGTATTATACTCCAGAGCTGTACTCACTATTCTGCTGGTGAGATCACTGTGTTATGCTGGTTTATATGACACTTGTTGACTGTTTCCAATAACAATCAGGAACATTTTGTCTGTGATTGGTCGGTGTTGCATGACACCAGGGTTCAGATCTATGTGTATTTTGTGTATTTTTTATGTTCTTTCCATTTTATCCAGGCGTTTGTGTGTTCTATGATCTAATGTTTGAATTATTTTCTTTTTTTGCAGACGGCCTGACAGATTGCCTGGACCCCGATTGCTGCCTGCAACAATCCTGTCAGACCAACGCGTTGTGCCTGGGCTCCCCGGACCCTCTTGATATCATCCAGGAAACACAAGCCCCCGTGTCCCATCAGAACCTTCAGTCCTTCTATCACCGGATTAAATTTTTGGTCGGCCGGGACAGCACGCATTTCATTCCTGCAGAAAACCCATTTGATGGAAGGTAAGTAGATGTTAATTTATGTATTGATATAGCAGAGCTGAATGTGTCATCTGGTTCCACAAGGTGTCATTACATAACCATTGCGACCATTGTCCACTGCAGTATTTCCCAACCTTGGTGGTAGATCTAGTCTTCCCTTTGACATCTGCAGCAGTTCAGTGCTTAGTAAAACCCTTTCTTTGCTGTGCTGCTACGGTATGTACACAGTGCTGCTTCCTGTATAAAATCAACCCTCTATTAAGTTTACAGCAGTGTTTTCCAAGGTGCTTAGTAGGCACTTGTCTCTGTGCAAAAAAGATTGGGACGTCCTCTATAAAATAAAATTAATAAAAAAAAATTAAAGGGGTATTCCGCTGCTCAGCATTTGGAACAAACTGTTCTGAACGCTGGAGCTCGTGACGCCATAGCCCTGCTCATTATGACGTCACGTCCCGCCCCCTCAATGCAAGTCTATGGGAGGGGGCGTGACGCTGTCACGCCCCCTCCCATAGACTTGCATTGAGTGGGCGGGGTGTGACGTCGCGAGGGGGCGGGGCTATGGCGTCACAAGCTCCCGGCCCCAGCGTTCGGAACCGTTTTTGTTCCAAACGCTGAGCAGTGGAGTACCCCTGTAAAGTTTCATCCTTGCGGTAATCACTGTAGTGAGAAGTCCATATAGTGTGGGTAACGCACCTATAGTGCGTGTAAATTATTTGCATTAAAGCCCAATATGGCGGAACTTTCTCTTTCAAATGTCAAACTTCTACCCAATGAAACGCGCGGCTCAGTCTATAGAACATCATCCAGAACAATTTATCTTAATTCTCGCTGCGTGCGTCCTGCCTGGGACACCGGTTAAATAGGTTATAATCGTACCTGGTGCTGCGCGCTCGCTGGTATTAGGCAGCCCGTGCCTTTTTTGGTGGCAGCAGATTTTTAGCAAACCTGCGTAAATGCGCTCGCATAAAGAGCGGCGGGATAGAAATCTGTTCTCAAACTGTGTAAATGGATCTCACCCCGTGAGCGTTCAGCATTCCTGTCCCAATATTGCCCAGAAGTGGCACAGACTGTGCCATTCTACTCCCCATGCCAGGCCTATTACTGAACAACTTCTACCGTGGTGAGGAACAGATTTAGACGCGTTGAAGGAATAATCATCTTGCTTTTTCGGGGCTGTTCAGGGTGTTCGCACAATCGCTTCAACTTCAGCAAAACAACAATTACTTTTTACTCAGCTTTTTCTTTTTCCCCATACATTTTTATTTTTTTATTTTTTTTTTTGTTTGGGCTATATTAGGGGAAGAAACAAAGAGATTAAAGAGGTACTCCGGTGGAATTATAATATTTTTTTTTTTTTTTTTTTTTAATCAACTGGTGCCAGAAAGTTAAACAGATTTGTAAATGACTTTTATAAAAAAAAAAAAAAAATCTTAATCCTTCCAGTACTTATTAGCTGCTGAATACTACAGAGGAAATTCTTTTCTTTTTAGAACACGGAGCACTCTGCTGACATCACGAGCACAGTGCTCTCTGCTGACATCTCTGTCCATTTTAGGAACTGTCCAGAGCAGCATATGTTTGCTATGGGGGGATTTTCTCCTACTCTGGACAATTCTTAAAAAGGGCAGAGATGTCAGCAGAGAGCACTGTGCTCGTGATGTCAGCAGAGAGCTCTGTGTTCCAAAAAGAAAAGAATGTCCTCTGTAGTATTCAGCAGCTAATAAGTACTAGAAGGATTAAGATTTTTTAATAGAGGTAATTTACTAATCTGTTTAACTTTCTGACACCAATTGATTAAAAAAAAAAAAGTTTCCCACCAGAGTACCCCTAAAGGGGTACTCCGCCCCTAGACATCTTATCCCCTTTCCAAAGGATAGGGGATAAGATGTCAGATCGCCGGGGTCCCGCTGCTGGGGACCCCGGGGATCGCTGCTGCAGCACCCCGCTATCATTACTGTGCAGAGAGAGATCGCTCTGCACGTAATGACGGGCGATACAGGGGACAGAGCATCGTTACGTCACGGCTCCGCCCCTCGTGACATCACGGCACGCCCCGTCAATACAAGTCTATGGGAAGGGGCGTGGTGGTCGTCACGCCCCCTGCCCTAGACTTGCATTAAGGGGACGGGCCGTGATGTCATGAGGGGCGGAGCCATGATGTCACGCTGTTCTGGCCCCTGTATCGCCCGTCATTACGCAGAGAGCGAACTCGCTCTGTGCTGTAATGATAACGCAGTGCCGCAGCAGCGGGACCCCGGCGATCTAACATCTTATCCCCTATCCTTTAGATAGGGGATAAGATGCCAGGGGCGGGGTACCCCTTTAAGGGGTTAAGTGTTTCTCAAAACTTTTCTGGTCATTTATTTTTGTGCAAGACCAGGTAACCCTAAGCTGTTTAACAAAGTGGGAAACTACTATTTTTAATTTTATTTATTTATTTATTATAATTTTCTTTTATTGTTATTTTTCTATTAGTTTATTTATTTTTATTTTTTTTAAAGCCTTTGACATTCACCTCTGGAGAGTGATAACTCCGTTCAAGTAAAAAGCATCTGATGGGCAAATAAAATGGGAAAAAAAAACATGGATGATAAAAAAAAAAAAATTAAAAAAAATTGTCATTTTATTAATATGGAGATTGTAAGGGACAAAGGCTTTGTGAGCGGCATCTTAATAAGACGATAATAAATCTTTGCCTGGGAGAAAATACAAGGATGGTGGTGGGGGGGGGGGGGGGGAACCCGTATCCTTCACTGTAATAAATAATTTTTGGACTTATGCGGTAATAAAAAAAAATAAAAAAAATAAAAAAAGAGAGCGTAACAATAAATCGTAAAATCGCAAATAAAATCGTATCTGCACTAATTTTGATACAAAACTCTGATGCAATTTTATTAATTTGCAGTAGGCACGATTCTTCTTCAATAAAAAAAATAATGTTGAATGTAGGGCAGTGTTTTCCAACCATTGTGCCTCCAGCTGTTGCAAAACTACAACTCCCAGCACACCCGGACAGCCTCCGGCTGTCCGGGCGTGCTGGGAGTTGTAGTTTTGCAACAGCTGGAGGCACACTGGTCCTACGGGAGTCCTTTTATGCCTAAACAAAAATCTTTCTTCAAGGACCTTTGTCCGCAAACACGTTTGACATTCCGTTTTTCATCCCTTTTGCTGAGTTTTTCATCGTTTATATAATCTGAGCCTCCTTTATATCAGTGCGATCTGAGATATCTGCTCGGCCAGGATTCGGCTTCTTTTACAGACTCTGTAAATAATGCAAAACTCAACCCTCCTCAGGGAGAGGCGGGAAGACTCCAGCGCTGAGCCGTCCCAGATGACATGCTGAATTATTCTGCGTTTTTCCGAATAGAGCACTAGATCTGGATCTGACAAGGAGGGGGGGAGGGGGGCTGGGATTACATAATTCAATTCTATCTGCAATTTATAGAGCTGCTCGAGTTACAAATTATAGGAACGGTATTAATTCTGTACTGGCGGTAAACACTATGATGCTACACGCTGTGTGCAAGAATATAACTACTACAATACTGCTACTTATGTACAAGAATATCACTACTATAATACACCTCCCTATATACAAGAATATCACTACTATAATACTGCCTCCTATATACAAGAATATAACTACTATAATACTGCTCCTATATACAAGAATATAACTACTATAATACTGCTCCTATGTACAAGAATATAACTACTATAATACTGCTCCTATATACAAGAATATAACTACTATAATACTGCTCCTATATACAAGAATATAATTTCTATAATACTGCTCCTATATACAAGAATATAACTACTATAATACTGCTCCTATATACAAGAATATAACTACTATAATACTGTCTCCTATATACAAGAATATAACTACTATAATACTGCTCCTATATACAAGAATATAACTACTATAATACTGCTCCTATATATAATAATATAACCACTATAATTATGTCCCCTATATACAAGAATATAACTACTATAATGCTGCCTCCTATATACAAGAATATAACTACTATAATACTTCTCCTATATACAAGAATATAACTACTATTATACTGCCCCTATATACAAGAATATAACTACTATAATACTGCTCCTATATACAAGAATATAACTACTATAATACTGCTCCTATATACAAGAATATAACTACTATAATACTGCTCCTATATACAAGAATATAACTACTATAATACTTCTCCTATATACAAGAATGTAACTACTATTATACTGCCCCTATATACAAGAATATAACTACTATAATACTGCTCCTATATACCAGAATATAACTACTATAATACTGCTCCTATATACCAGAATATAACTACTATAATACTGCTCCTATATACCAGAATATAACTACTATAATACTGCTCCTATATACAAGAATATAACTACTATAATACTGCTCCTATATACAAGAATATAACTACTATAATACTTCTCCTATATACAAGAATATAACTACTATTATACTGCTCCTATATACAAGAATATAACTACTATAATACTGCTCCTATATACCAGAATATAACTACTATAATACTGCTCCTATATACCAGAATATAACTACTATTATACTGCCCCTATATACAAGAATATAACTACTATAATACTGCTCCTATATACAAGAATATAACTACTATAATACTGCTCCTATATACAAGAATATAACTACTATAATACTGCTCCTATATATAAGAATACAACTACTATAATACTGCTCCTATATACAAGAATATAACTACTATAATACTGCTCCTATGTATAAGAATATAACTATTATAATACTGCTCCTATATACAAGAATATAACTACTATAATACTGCCTCCTATATACAAGAATATAACTACTATAATACTGCCCCTATATACAAGAATATAACTGCTATAATACTGCCCCTATATACAAGAATATAACTACTATAATACTGCTCCTATATACAAGAATATAACTACTATAATACTGCTCCTATATACAAGAATATAACTACTATAATGCTGCTCCTATATACAAGAATATAACTACTATAATGCTGCTCCTATATACAAGAATTAAACTACAATAATACTGTCTCCTATATACAAGAATATAACTACTATAATACTGCTCCTATGTATAAGAATATAACTATTATAATACTGCTCCTATATACAAGAATATAACTACTATAATACTGCCTCCTATATACAAGAATATAACTACTATAATACTGCTCCTATGTACAAGAATATAACTACTATAATACTGCTCCTATATACAAGAATATAACTACTATAATACTGCTCCTATATACAAGAATATAACTACTATAATGCTGCTCCTATATACAAGAATATAACTACTATAATACTGCTCCTATATACAAGAATATAACTACTATAATACTGCTCCTATATACAAGAATATAACTACTATAATACTGCTCCTATATACAAGAATATAACTACTATAATGCTGCTCCTATATACAAGAATATAACTACTATAATGCTGCTCCTATATACAAGAATTAAACTACAATAATACTGTCTCCTATATACAAGAATATAACTACTATAATACTGCTCCTATGTATAAGAATATAACTATTATAATACTGCTCCTATATACAAGAATATAACTACTATAATACTGCCTCCTATATACAAGAATATAACTACTATAATACTGCTCCTATGTACAAGAATATAACTACTATAATACTGCTCCTATATACAAGAATATAACTACTATAATACTGCTCCTATATACAAGAATATAACTACTATAATGCTGCTCCTATATACAAGAATTAAACTACAATAATACTGTCTCCTATATAACTATTATAATACTGCCCCCTGTACAAACATATGAATACTGTACTAGCAGTCACTTTTTGTATTTTTATAATCATGTACCTTTTCACTCCTATTCTCTTGCAGTCACGTGTGTGTTATACGTGGTCAGGTGATGACATCAGATGGGACCCCGCTAGTCGGTGTGAACGTCAGCTTTGTCAATGCTCCTCTTCTGGGATACACCATCAGCAGACAGGACGGCAGGTAACAATAACTACAGTATGAAAAGAAAATGACGAAATGAACATGTACATTTTTTTTTTTTTTTACTTACGCCCTCAACCTACTACTTCCACCACCTCCATACCAAGGAGCCAGTTAGCCAGTTAGTTAATTTTGTTTTATAACCAGGCGGGTCCTGGCGTCATGAGAGGGCTGGGACGACCCCTGCAGCGCGCACACAGCGTTCGGTACTAAATGTTCCGAATGCAGCCGGAACACTGGCCAGTGGAGTACCCCTTTAGAACTTTAGTTGCAAAAGTGCTCACCCCCTGACGCGTGAATTCTGATCCCTGGCATGAAAAGCCCTAAGCGCCATACTGAAGAGATTTATATCAGTGTTCAACTGAAAACTTGCAGCATTAATGGGAAGGTATACTGGAAACAACATGTAAAGCCGTCACAGACGGAGATTTATGTGACATAGACGAGGTGTACGGAAACATCTGGGAGCAATCATCATAAATAAGTTATCTAGCCATGAATACCTTTATTTGGCGCCCTCGCAGGGATCCTGGCGCAACAAGCCCTATTATATTTGATAATTACCGAGCAGCATTTATAGCATCAATTCATTGGGGTTTGGTTATTTTTATTTTTTAATTATTATAATTTTTTTTATTTTTTGTAGCAGCTGATTACATATATTAGATTATGTAACCGTGATCTGAGATAATTGAGTGCGATGTGTCATTATCCCGCTAATTGTATTGTCAGACAGATCGCGGCAGGTAGGAGTCATTAGCGGAGACAAAGTAGACTATCTGTGTAGGTTTTTGGTTTTGTTTTGTTTTTAAAGCGTTTTTGTTTAAATTAATTTAAATCCTTTTTTTTTTTTTTTTTTTTTTTTTATTAAATGAACTCAAACAATATTTAAAGTTTAATTTAGTATAATCAAAATTAAATTTACCTATTTAATTGAAAGTAATTGATTCTAAATTCCATGATACGTTTTAATATAATTGAATCATTCAAATTTGATTTGAATTATTTTAATGACTTTTAGTTTATATATTTTTTATTCTAATTAAATTTTTTTCCAGTAAACAACTTTTAATTATTTATTTTCAAGTGTAATTTATTTTTTTTAATGTACTTTTTTTTTACATAGAGTATAGAACAGTGATACGATTGAGTGAGAAGGGTCATTATACTGCTAATTGTATTGTCAGACAGATTGTGGCAGGTAGGAGTTATTGTGTAATTTGCATACATAAATACAGGCAAGGTTTTGTTTTTATTATTATTATTTTTTTTAGTGTTTTATTAGTGTAATGATATTTAAATTGAATATTTTTTATCAAGTTTTAAATAAAATTGACTTTAGTTTTCACATTAATTTATATTTAATATTGGGATTGTAATATAATTTAATATTTAATATTCGCACCTAGGTGCTTAGTCGTAGACTTGGAGTCTACAACTAAGTACCTAGGTTCGAAACGCGTCAGCAACTATCTCTGTATGTGACCATTGTCCAAGCTTTGGTTTTACCTGCAACCTTGGGTTCATGTATGCCTATTAAGTCAAAGGCAGGACCGGCGCGACTGTGCACAGGTGGATTGGTGGATTGCAGCACGAGTGAACGGTACAACATTTGAAATTTTGGATTATTTAATATCAAATTTAATGATTTTTAATTGATACTTTTTGATAAAATTTGATGCTTAACTTTTGTTTCAGTAAACCACAATTATTTGTGTTTGTTTATAAACATTCACAGCTTTGATCTTGTAACCAATGGCGGCATCTCCATCACCTTACGGTTTGAGCGGGCGCCGTTTATCACGCAAGAACACACCCTCTGGTTGCCATGGGACCGTTTCTTCGTCATGGAAACGATCACAATGAGACTTGAAGAGAATGAGATTGCCAGCTGTGACCTGAGCAACTTTGCCCGACCGAATCCTGTTCTCTCCCCTGCCCCATTAACAGCGTTTGCCAGTTCGTGCTCAGAGAAGGGACCGATTGTACCTGAAATACAGGTAAGTGGTTGGCGGTGAATAACATCGGAAATGGGTATGCTGCAGTTTTACTAGAAATAGTGAACTGGCGTAATTTTTCTGGAATACAGTAACTTTGCATTACGTTCATTTTCCTACATGTTTTGCTTTATTTGTTCTTAAAATGTCTTCCCTGTTGTGTTCAGCCCAATGTATTCTCTGGTGTACATCCTTCAACAGACTTCCTGTTCCTGTTGACACTCTAGTCAGGAATTCAGCTAACTCTCTCCCATTATGCTTTCACGTAGTGGGAGGGAGACAAAGTTGTCTGAATTCCCAGATAGTGTCCTGTACACAGGAAAAGGAAGTCCTGTGTACAGTAAACTCTAGTGTCCTGTACACCAACATATACACCAGACAGGACGTTGGGAGTTTACTGTACACAGGACTTCCTATTCCTGCGTACAGGACACTATCTGGGAATTCAGACAACTTTGTCTCCCTCCCACCATGTGAAAGCATAATGGGAGAGAGTTAGCTGAATTCCTGACTAGAGTGTCCACAGGAACAGGAAGTCTGTTGAAGGATGTATACCAGAGAGGATATTGGGCTGAAGACCACAGAGCAGTCTGCATGAAAAGCAGAAGGAAATAATGAAAGACCGTGGAAAGGTAGCAAAATAACTTTGTTTACTAAAATATGTTCATACAGTATATTAGACATTGGACAACCTCTAAAAGGGCTGCATGAACGATCCAATAATTATTCATACAACCGAGCTACACAATTGATCAAGAGATCTGTGCTCCTCCCATTGGCCTGTATAAAAAGGGTCTTGAACCTTTTAATCTGTCAGTTTGTTGATAGACACAACCATGATAGCTCTTTCCAGAAAAGATTTAGAGGGATAATCCAGCAATAGCAAAACAAAGCTAATTTCTTCCAAGAACAGCACCACACCTGTCCGCAGGTTGTATGTGGTATTACATCTTGGCTCCATCCACTTCAATGGAAGTGAGCTGCAAAACCACTTTACATCTTTTGTGTCACTTTACCCCATGTGTGTGCAATAATGTCCAACCTTTGAAAACATTTAAGAACAATAGGTGGGGGGATGTGGGTTAACCAACTGGGGGCAGAGCCAGCAGGTTTCCAATCATTTTATTATTGGGAAAGGCAGAAGATAGAATTTGTCAAATTCTAGACTAAACTTCTGCTCATAGAAGTGCAAATATTGTTCAGAGGACCTGAAAGTTCTCTAGTCCTGTCACATTCAAGGCTACATACAACTCAAAGGCTAGTTTACGTCTGCGTTGAAAACTTCATTTGGGGTGTAGTTTTGCAACAGCTGACGGCACAATGGATGAGAAACACTGCTGTAGACTAAAAAAAGGGGTGGTTTAATACAGGAGGCAGCACTGTGTACATACAGTTGCAGCACAGCAAAGAAGGGGTTTCACTTAGCACTAAACTGCTGCTGATGTGAAAAAGAGGACTTAGTAAGCCCCACCCATTTTCTGTGTTCTGTTTTGCTCTGTCTGTTACTAGAGACAGAATTTTCCTAACAGGCAGTGGACACAGCAGATTGATTCGGAAAGAGTGGCCTAAGGTTTGGTCCTTTGTGCTTTCGGAGCAGTCTTAAAGGGACAGGCAGGTTTGCAATAGGTGACGAGCGTTGCATTTGCCATCTTCTTTAAGTTTTGCAGAGGATGCTGAGCTTGGTGCAGCCACCTGCTTTAATGGCCACCATTTGTTCAATTAGCTCCAGAGATCTTGAAGGCGAGCAAAGTCGTCTTAATGATGAAATCGAGGACTTCCAGCCTCATGAACAATGTTTACATATCAGCCGGGATAAATGGCCCTGTCAGGGTGATGGAAGACTTCACCGAGGAGAAAATTAAAGCGTACTTTACATGCGCGCCATTGTTTACCGCCTCAGGAAATCAGCCATATTGCTTCACTTGCAGATTTTTTGTTATACTGCCTTTAACCCCAATTTATACAACAAGACTAGCTTAAAGTGTCCGAACGTCCTTCAGAGCGGCGGTTCCCAATGCGGGAAAAGTGGACGGAGCCTTGAGCAGGGGGGGTCAATAAGCAAAGGCAACAAATTACAGTGATTTTTTATGGTCTTGGTTCAGTGTTATAACTTAACCCCTTAATATCCCCTGACATACATGTTAATGGGGTATTCCAGGAAAAACTTTTTTTTTATATCAACTGGCTCCAGAAAGTTAAACAGATTTGTAAATTACTTCTATTAAAAAATCTTAATCCTTTCAATAATTATCAGCTGCTGAAGTTGTTATTCTTTTCTGTCTGGCAACAGTGCTCTCTGCTGACATCTCTGCTTGTCTCAGGAACTGCACAGAGTAGAAGAGGTTTGCTATGGGGATTTGCTTCTAAACTGGGCGGTTCCTGAGACACGTGTCATCAGAGAGCACTTAGACAGAAAAGAACAACTCCACTTCATCAGCTCATAAGTACTGAAAGAATTACGATTTTTTAATAGAAGTAATTTACAAATCTGTTTATCTTTCTGGAGCCAGTTGATGTATAAAAATTTTTTTTTTTCTGGAATACCCCTTTAATGTTAATTTATTATTATTATTATTTTTTGCTTATATAGTATAGCAGGAGCAGTATACAGCAAAGTAGAAACACGGCAGCACTCCAGTAGTAAAGTGAATGGTGGCTTTATTTACACCAAAACATACAGCGACGTTTTGGCCATCTCACGTGGATGGCCACGTGAAGTGTCTGAAACGTCGCTGTATGTTTTGGTGTAAATAAAGCCACCATTCACTTTACTACTGGAGTGCTGCCGTGTTTCTACTTTGCTGCTATTCAGAGGGACCTGGGGCCAGGATCCAACCACAGCTTGCACTCACCTACTTGCAACTAGTGTGCCGCTCCATCTGCTGTGTTATTTAGGAGCAGTATACAGATAGAGCTGGAGTGGAAGTATATAACTACTATAGATGCTGATCTCATAGAGATAGCAGCAGTATACAGATAAAGCTGGAGGGGAAGTGTATAACTACTATAGATCCTGATCTCATAGAGATGACAGCAGCAGTATACAGATAGAGCTGTGAGGAAAGATCTATAACTACTGTATATCCTGATCCCATAGAGATAGCAGCAATATAGAGATCTGGGTGGGGAGGGGGGTTTTAGGAGCTAGTAGAGGGGATCTGATAGGTGGTGATTAGAGATGAGCGAACTTACAGTAAATTCGATTTGTCACGAACTTCTCGGCTCGGCGGTTGCTGACTTTTCCTGCATCAATTAGTTCAGCTTTCAGGTGCTCCGGTGGGCTGGAAAAGGTGGATACAGACCTAGGAAAGAGTCTCCTAGGACTGTATCCACCTTTTCCAGCCCACCGGAGCACCGGAAAGCTGAACTAATTTATGCAGGAAAAGTCATCAACCGCCGAGCCGAGAAGTTCGTGACAAATCGAATTTACTGTAAGTTCGCTCATCTCTAGTGGTGATGTTATGTTTTGGTCCTAAGGAAGTCAGCTGACCCAGGTTTGACATCCTGACTCACGTTTAGCGCAGTAACATATCTTTTTTTTTAGTTAGATTGGTGTTCACATGACTCAGTTACAGTAATGAAACACATGTATGCAGCTGTACTGGAATAAAACAAATGGTGCTGTAGGACTAACCTTCAGTGCTTCTTTAAGGATGGATGGAGCATTTCTTCCTATGACCTTTTTTTGTGTATGCGTCAGTCCCCAATGCACTTCCAGCATTCTAATCATTAACCAGGAAGATCAGGATGAATGTTCCTATAGGTCCAGCCTAAGTAGAAGTAAGCTTTAGACTGTTCTATAGTGCAAAATGGGCAATGCTTGCCATATTGATTTATTATTATTATTATTTTTATCATCTTGTTTTATTTGTTTTAGGCCTTACAAGAAGAGATTAAAATCCCCGGAAGCAAAATCAAACTGAACTATTTGAGCACACGGAACGCGGGTTACAAGTCCGTCCTGAGGATCAGCCTGACTCACCCCACCATCCCATTCAACCTCATGAAGGTCCACTTGATGGTGGCCGTCGAAGGTCGTCTCTTCAGAAAGTGGTTTGCCGCCGCCCCGGACCTCTCCTACTTCTTCATTTGGGACAAGACGGACGTGTACAGTCAGAAGGTCTACGGCTTGTCTGAAGCTTTCGGTAACTTTTTATTTTGTGCATTATCCTTTAAAGGGGTACTCCGGCGCTTAGACATCTTATCCCCTGTCCGCAGGAAGGGGGCGTTCTGTCCACGCATGATGCGGCGGCCGACACGCCCCCGCCATGTATCCTATAGAGCAGTGGTCTTCAACCTGCGGACCTCCAGATGTTGCAAAACTACAACTCCCAGCATGCCCGGACAGCCGTTGGCTGTCCGGGCATGCTGGGAGTTGTAGTTTTGCAACATCTGGAGGTCCGCAGGTTGAAGACCGCTGCTATAGAGAAACATAGAGGGGGCGTGTCTGCTGCGGCTTCCTGCACACTGCCGCGACCCCCCCCCCCCAGCAGTCGGACCCCCCCCCCCCTGCGTTCTATAACTTATCCCCGAAGTTATATTCCTATATTCCACTACAGTACTCCTTTAACCCTTTATATTTCACAGCTGACCGATCCCCGTTGCACCTGGATTTATTTCTGTCTCCCCCCTCTAGTGTCTGTAGGATATGAGTATGAATCCTGCCCCGACCTCATCCTGTGGGAGAAGAGGACGGCCATATTACAGGGCTACGAGATCGAGGCATCCAAGCTGGGGGGATGGTCTCTGGACAAACATCACGCGCTCAATATACAGACCGGTGAGTCATGTGACATGTCACGGTGTTTATCCAATTGGAAAACTCTATGGCTGATAATCGGAAACCATGCAACATATATATGTATATGTATATATATATATATATATATATGTTTTGTGGTGTCCCGGTACCGTTTCCTATCCGGTACCTTTTATCATGGGTCCCCTTAGCCAGAGTCCCTAGGATGTCGGGGTCCCCATTGTCTAGTTCACCCCTAGTCACCTCTCATCCAGATAGTTATTGCTCCAATAGCCTACTTAGGAAGCATGTAAATGTTATATAAATGCCTATAAATAGTTAATTACCTGTCTATAGCGTAGCAGGACCTGCGGGTCACGTGGTTAAGTGAACTCTATGGTATTTATGCTTTAAGACCTTTGGAGGTCCTTGTGACGTAGTCAATCCCATCACACTGTGTAACAGTGAGTGACAGATGTTCGGAACAATCAGATTAGCCCCGCCCCTGCCCATATAAGGGAGCGGCGGCCATGTTCTCGTTCCCTTGTTCCTGCGCAGCCAGACAGTAAGGATCTCTCTTTCGCTCTTGTTCCTGTGCAAGCAAGCAAGAAGCATCTGCGCTGCTGAGATCTGTGAGTCTAGGCCTGAACCTTGCGGCGACGGCCGATAACTTCTAATTTCTGAGTGTATCAATCTCTAAGCACTCTGCAGGATCACCGGACCTTATCTATCCCCTAAATCCGGACGGATCTGCAATAATTACCCTAAATTCAGAGACTTTAATTTATTTCAAGGTCCGCAACAATTGTCAGTCATTGAGCTGTATAAAGACTGTATTCCTGAGACTGTCATTGTTCATTGGATGTACCGCAAGCACTTTAAGTGTAGCTCCCACCATCCTTTTTTTTTTTTTTTCCCTATGCCTATTGCCCTTCTTTCCCTAACCCCCTCCCTGCCTTAAATTTTTTTAAACTATTTTAGAAATGCCTTTTTGTATGTCTGGTAGTGTGCTCACTTTCCAGGCAGACTTCCCCAGCAAGCACCACGTCACTGATGCCTGCTGGGGCCGGCACTTTCGCCCTTAGTTCACCTATACAGGGTGCCTCCAGCTGTTTTACCACTACAACTACCTGCTTGCCCTGACATCTATCGGCTGTCAGGGCATGCTGGGAGTTGTAGTGGTGAAACAACTGGAGGCATCCACTAACCCCCCCCCGCTGAAAGCAATACATGCGGCACTAACCCCCGCCCGCTCCGCTAAAATCCCCCCACCCCAAGCAGACATACCCAAGTGCTGTGCTGAGTCCTTCCTGAGGCAGCAGCAGCGGCATATGCCGGGAGACGGGGCCGGTGTGTGAGGCCAGGGAGCCAATGCGCTCTCAGCGCTTGCTCCCTGCCTGTCTGATTGACAGGCAGGGAGCGAGCGCAGGCTGAATGAAAAGGACCGATGCCCAGCCGCATCAGTCCTTTTTCAGCCGTGACGTCACGCCAGGCTGCAGCCGGCCACTAGGAGGGAGACCCCTAGTGGCCAGTTTTCAAACGTAAATTACACCATATTAATAAAAAAAAATAATTATGAAACTATATTAGAGATATGTTGTAGTACATAAGTACTACAACATATCAAAAAAAAAAAAAAGTTGGTGACAGTGCCCATTTAAGTAAAGTTTACTCAAGTTCAAGTTCAAGTACATTATGGACCTTCAGTCATTTCATTACATGCACCTGTCGTTTCTGGGAAGGGCGGCGATAGGCCGGAGGATTACCTCAGCATACTAGCCCTCAGCCTGGGGTCACGAACTATAGGGTTAACATTAACCCCTCATCTACCAAAACAATACCCCCACTACCAACACCCCCCCCCAAGGGCTACCACATTTTATATACGGTAAATTTATATATGTGTGTGTGTATATATATATATAAGCTATGGTTGGGCCCTGGTCCTCGGGCCCTAATTGGATACAGCAAACAGGTAAACGCAGCAGCACTCCGAAGTAGTGAAAAATAGTGACTTTATCACCAAAATGAATTGCGACGTTTCAACCACCTCTCGTGGCCGTCCTCAAGCACACGTGCTTGAGGACGGCCACGAGAGGTGGTTGAAACGTCGCAATTCATTTTGGTGATAAATAAAGTCACTATTTTTCACTACTCCGGAGTGCTGCTGCGTTTACCTATTTGATATATATATATATATATATATATATATATATATAGTGTAATTAAACAGTATACTATATGTAACAATAGTAACACTTTATTCTTGATGGGATCAGGTATCCTGCACAAAGGCAACGGAGAAAACCAGTTCATCTCCCAACAGCCGGCTGTGATCGGGAGCACCATGGGCAATGGGCGCCGCCGTAGCATCTCCTGTCCTAGCTGTAATGGTTTAGCAGATGGTAACAAACTCTTGGCACCAGTTGCCCTAACTTGTGGTCCTGATGGAAGCCTCTACGTTGGAGACTTTAACTACATCCGAAGAATCTTCCCTTCCGGCAATGTCACCAACATCCTGGAGCTGAGGTATTTCTAGCAGATCGGCAATTGAAATTTCGGTGCCATATTGGAGTATATAAACACTAGAGGGCACTAGAGCAGAGAGCCGCTAAAAAAAAAACACATCTACTTTGGGTACTCCTCTGGAAAACATTTTTTTTTTTTAAATCGACTGGTGCCAGAAAGTTAAACAGATTTGTAAATGACTTCTATTTAAAAAAATCTTTCCTTCCAGTACTTATCAGCTGCTGTATTCCCCAGAGGAAGTTCTTTTCTTTTTCAATTTCCTTTCTGTCTGACCTCTCTGCTGACACCTCTGTCCATGTCAGGAACTGTCCAGTGTAGGAACAAATCCTCATAGCAAACCTATCCTGCTCGGTACAGTTCCTTAAATGGACAGAGGTGTCAGCAGAGAGGACTGTGGTCAGACAGAAAGGAAATTCAAAAAGAAAAGAACTTCCTGTGGAGCATACAGCAGCTAAGTACTGGAAGGATTAAGATTTTTAAATAAAAATAATTTATAAATCTGTTTAACTTTCTGGCACCAGTTGATTTAAAAAAAAAAATGTTTTCCAGGGGAGTACCCCTTTAACTGGACACCATGTAATACCACATTTTACCTGTAGTGGCCACTGCAGGGAAAATGTAAAGTTGGTCACAGCTTTCCCAAATATCACCTGATCGTTGGAAGAGGCTTTGGAAACTTCAAACAACCCGAAATATTGGCCATGATGGAAATTGAACCCCTATATAGGTATACACAGCAGAGAGAAGCTCCGCAATCCCAAACTGTGGACCTACAGATGTTGCCAAACTACAATTCCCAGCATGCCCGGACAGCCGTTGACTGTCCGGGCATGCTGGGAATTGTAGTTTTGCAACATCTGGAGGTCCACTGTTTAAAGACCACTGCCCTAGGGCCTTGTGATTGGGAAAATCTCAGAAATTTTGACTAAAAACTCCCCATCTCTCTGTTACTTTAACCTCTACATTTCCTAACGTCTCCTTTTTTACTAACACTTTCCTTTCTCTCTGCCTTTCTTGTCTTCTCTCAGAAATAAAGATTTCAGACACAGGTAAGAGCTCCTCGCCTCCATGTGCTGTCATATGTACGGCCTTTTGCATGGGACATTGCGTCAGCTTATTTATCGCCAATTACATTTTTTTTTTTGTTCTTAAAGGGGGATTCCACTTTGTAATATGCTTTTTTTTATTTTTATTTTTTTTATTATTTTTATTATTATTATCATTATTTTAACACTCATCCATAGAAAGGGTCCTAAATGGTCATGATTCGTGAATATGGCTTGGGCCATTTGACAGCGCTAAGTGGTCCCCAATGGACAACACAACTATCAATTTTCTATCTCTATGACCGTTGACCTCCTCTTTCCTGTTTGCCCTTTTGGACCAACCCCCTTGAAGGTGCCCTTTTAGGGTAGCCCATTATAGTGCAGAGATGCTCTTGCTGTGGAGTTACTGGTACCCACTGATTTTCTGTAGGTTCTGGGGGTCCCCTAGTGATCGGCTTATCTCCCAAAGGATCTTACAAACCAGAAAGCCCCTTTTAAGATGGAATTCCCCTTAAAGGAAATATGCCACGTTGAAAAATTTGTCCAGTCTGTGGGCAGCAGGTTATAGGTCGCGAAGAGCTGAGCGGATTGATATACATATTTGTGCGAAAAGATTCAAAATAACCAGTGATTTATGCATCTAAATCTTTGCTCATTCTTAGGAGTCCAGTGGGTGGTGCTAATCAGTGATTGGCAGTTATTTTTGTGTGCAGTTAAAGGGGTACTCCCGTGAAAAACTTTTTTTTTTTTTTTTTTTTTTTATCCACTGGTGCCAGAAAGTTAAACAGATTTGTAAATTACTTCTATTAAAAAATATTTACCCTTCCAGTACTTTTTATAGGCTGTATACTACAGAGGAAATGCTTTACTTTTTAGATTTTTCTGATGTCATGACCACAGTGCTCTATGCTGACCTCTGCTGTCCATTTTAGGAACTGTCCAGAGCAGGAGAAAATCCCCATAGCAAACATATGCTTCTCAGGACAGTTCCTACAATGGACAGCAGAGGTCAGCAGAGAGCACTGTGGTCATGACATCAGAAAAATCTAAAAAGTAAAGCATTTCCTCTGTAGTATATAGCCCCTAAAATTACTGGAAGGATTAAGATTTTTTAATAGAAGTAATTTATAAATCTGTTTAACTTTCTGGCACCAGTTGATTGAAAAAAAAAAAAAAGTTTTCCACGGGAGTGCCCCTTTAAGGCTGTTAATCACTGGGTAAGTCCACCCTTTGGAAGCCTAAGAATGAGGTTTAGATTAATAAATTGCTAAAGAGGAGTCCTACCCAGTGATTGACAGTTATTTTGTATGCAGAGAAAGCTGTCAATCACTGATTAGCTCCACCCCCTGGACTCCTAAGAACAAGTAAAAATTTAGATGAATAAGTTACTGGTTATACTGAATCATTTTCCACAAATATGAATATCAATCCGCTCAGCTCGTCCTGCTCTATAACATGCTGCCTACAGACTAGATGACATTTTTAACCTGACAGGTTCCTAGTCTCTGCACAACTTCCCCCCCATATGACTCATATGATCACAGCTTCAGCATCTATGAACCCACGCCCCCTACTGGTCAGATTAATAGTAAAACAATCAAATTCTAGCTCTTATCTAAGGATCTTTTTTTTCTCCCACGTATAATTGACGTACAGACCTCTCGCGGTTTATACGGCAGTCATTTTTCAGCATAATGTGCCTTTAAATGGGAATCTAATGGTTTTGCTTAGATTGAGCCTGGCACCGTTAATCAGTGACAGAGATTGTGATCCATCCATCTTGGCGTGGCCACCGTTGGTACGAGCTTGGCTTCTTCATGCCGTCATGCTATGGGGAAGATGGATCGGCGGAACATGTCACCCGGGTTCCTCATTGCTGAAATCTTCAGTTCAGGACGCGGACTGCTTGGCTAATTGCCTGGCTCGTCTTGGTACATACAGTACGGCGTGATGGATGGCGGCTCCCTTCCATTCCTTGCCAGAAATGAGCGGAGATATTCCAGTCTTTCCAGCGATTGTGTCTTTCATGGATAATTAGCTCCGGCGCAGTTTATTCTAGGAGTAATTTCTGATGTAATATTTCCTGCCCGCCAGTCTGTGAGAATCCACCAATCATGATTAGAGGAGCGGACGGCGCCATCACTCTCCCCGCCGCTAATTACTGACATTTTATTGAAAGGATTTCCCCCATCACCATGAAACAGAAAAGGGGGTCACTCCATCATTCACTGTTTACAAGATTTTCCGCTTGCTGTCAGGGAATGGAAACATTTGTATTCAGAGGCAGAGAACTATGGTCTTATTTTGCTCACAAAGCTCTGGGTTTGTGTTCAGTGTAGGGCAATGGTGGGAATGGTGCCCTCCTGCCCCTTAAAGAGATTATGCAATCCTATGCACTCCAAAAAAAAGTGTGCAGCCTCATAGCCCTCCAAGAATCTGTGGAGCCCTATGACCTCTAAAAACAGTGCAGCCCACTGCTATCCAAGAAACTATATTTTCCCATGTCCTCCAAGAAACTGTATTGTCCCATGTCCTCCAATAATCTGTATAGCCCCATGTCCTCCAATAATCTGTATAGCCCCATGTCCTCCAATAATCTGTAAAGCCCCATGTCCTCCAATAATCTGTATAGCCCCATGTCCTCCAATAATCTGTATAGCCCCATGTCCTCCAATAATCTGTATAGCCCCATGTCCTCCAATAATCTGTAAAGCCCCATGTCCTCCAATAATCTGTATAGCCCCATGTCCTCCAATAATCTGTATAGCCCCATGTCCTCCAATAATGTGTATAGCCCCATGTCCTCCAATAATGTGTATAGCCCCATGTCCTCCAATAATCTGTATAGCCCCATGTCCTCCAATAATCTGTATAGCCCCATGTCCTCCAATAATGTGTATAGCCCCATGTCCTCCAATAATCTGTATTGTCCCATGTCCTCCAAGAAACTGTATAGCCCCATGTCCTCCAATAATCTGTAAAGCCCCATGTCCTCCAATAATGTGTATAGCCCCATGTCCTCCAAGAAACTGTATTGTCCCATGTCCTCCAAGAAACTGTATTGTCCCATGTCCTCCAATAATCTGTAAAGCCCCATGTCCTCCAATAATCTGTATAGCCCCATGTCCTCCAATAATGTGTATAGCCCCATGTCCTCCAAGAAACTGTATTGTCCCATGTCCTCCAAGAATCTGTATAGCCCCATGTCCTCCAATAATCTGTATAGCCCCATGTCCTCCAAGAAACTGTATTGTCCCATGTCCTCCAATAATCTGTAAAGCCCCATGTCCTCCAATAATGTGTATAGCCCCATGTCCTCCAAGAATCTGTATAGCCCCATGTCCTCCAAGAATCTGTAAAGCCCCATGTCCTCCAATAATCTGTAAAGCCCCATGTCCTCCAATAATGTGTATAGCCCCATGTCCTCCAATAATCTGTATAGCCCCATGTCCTCCAAGAATCTGTATAGCCCCATGTCCTCCAATAATGTGTATAGCCCCATGTCCTCCAATAATGTGTATAGCCCCATGTCCTCCAATAATCTGTATAGCCCCATGCCCTCCAATAATCTGTATAGCCCCATGTCCTCCAATAATCTGTATAGCCCCATGTCCTCCAATAATCTGTATAGCCCCATGTCCTCCAATAATGTGTATAGCCCCATGTCCTCCAATAATGTGTATAGCCCCATGTCCTCCAAGAATCTGTATAGCCCCATGTCCTCCAAGAAACTGTATTGTCCCATGTCCTCCAAGAAACTGTATTGTCCCATGTCCTCCAAGAAACTGTATTGTCCCATGTCCTCCAATAATCTGTAAAGCCCCATGTCCTCCAATAATCTGTATAGCCCCATGTCCTCCAATAATCTGTATAGCCCCATGTCCTCCAATAATCTGTATAGCCCCATGTCCTCCAATAATGTGTATAGCCCCATGTCCTCCAAGAAACTGTATAGCCCCATGTCCTCCAAGAAACTGTATAGCCCCATGTCCTCCAAGAATCTGTATAGCCCCATGTCCTCCAAGAATCTGTATAGCCCCATGTCCTCCAATAATGTGTATAGCCCCATGTCCTCCAAGAATATGTATAGCCCCATGTCCTCCAAGAATCTGTATAGCCCCATGTCCTCCAAGAATCTGTATAGCCCCATGTCCTCCAATAATGTGTATAGCCCCATGTCCTCCAATAATGTGTATAGCCCCATGTCCTCCAAGAATCTGTATAGCCCCATGTCCTCCAATAATCTGTATAGCCCCATGTCCTCCAATAATGTGTATAGCCCCATGTCCTCCAAGAATCTGTATAGCCCCATGTCCTCCAAGAAACTGTATAGCCCCATGTCCTCCAATAATGTGTATAGCCCCATGTCCTCCAATAATGTGTATAGTCCCATGTCCTCCAAGAAACTGCATAGCCCCATGTCCTCCAAGAAACTGTATAGCCCCATGTCCTCCAAGAATCTGTATAGCCCCATGTCCTCCAAGAATCTGTATAGCCCCATGTCCTCCAAGAATCTGTATAGCCCCATGTCCTCCAATAATGTGTATAGCCCCATGTCCTCCAAGAATCTGTATAGCCCCATGTCCTCCAATAATCTGTATAGCCCCATGTCCTCCAAGAATCTGTATAGCCCCATGTCCTCCAAGAATCTGTATAGCCCCATGTCCTCCAATAAACTGTATAGCCCCATGTCCTCCAAGAAACTGTGGAGCTTTATTGGCTCTCTAATAAAACATGCCCTCCAAGAAGCTGTAGAGCCCTATACCCTCCAAGAAGCTGTACAACCCAATACCCTCCTCCAAGAAACTGTAGAGCCTCATTGGTTCTCCAATAAATCTTTAGAGGCCCATACTTGCAAAGAACCTGTGCAACCCCATACCTTCCTCCAAGAAGCTGTACAGCCTCATACCCTCCTCCAAGAAACTGTGCAGCCCCATACCCTCCTCCAAAAAACTGTGCGGCCCCATACCCTCCTCCAAAAAACTGTGCGGCCCCATACCATCCTCCAAAAAACTGTGCGGCCCCATACCCTCCTCCAATAAATTGTGCAGCCTCATACCCTCCTCCAAGAAACTGTGCAGCCCCATACCCTCCTCCAAAAAACTGTGCGGCCCCATACCCTCCTCCAAGAAACTGTGCAGCCCCATACCCTTCTCCAAGAAATTGTGCAGCCCCATACCCTCCTCCAAGAAATTGTGCAGCCCCATACCCTCCTCCAAGAAATTGTGCAGCCCCATACCCTTCTCCAAGAAATTGTGCAGCCCCATACCCTCCTCTAATAAACAGTGGAGCCCCATACCCTTCTCCAAGAAGCTGTGCAGCCCCATACCCTCCTCCAAGAAATTGTGCAGCCTCATACCCTCCTCTAAAAAACAGTACAGCCCTATCTCCTCCAAGAAACTGTTCAACCCCATATCCTCCTCAAAGAAACTGTCCTGCCCCATACCCTCCTCCGAGAAACTGTGCAGACCCAGGACGCTAAAAGAAAAACATGGAGCGCCACGCTTCTTAAGAAACTGCACAGATTCATGCCCTTCATTTAACTGCACAGCCCTATACCCCACCTTGAAACTTTCAGCCCTACACCCACCAATAAACTTTGCAGCTTCCATGCCCTCCATGACGCTCCTTAGCACCATGCTTTCCAATGAACTGCACAACCCTATCCCCCTAAAGTAATTACTTAAAGTTGGGCAGTCATTCGGGATGCTAGCCATCGTCTGACCTCTTATGTCACATCAGATAGGGGGACAGGGGGCGCAGGACTTTTCTCTTAAGTGCGGAGTGTTAGTACAATTCCGGTGTTCTACATATTACAGCAGCCAGAACTTGGGATTTTAGCTTCTCCCACCTCACACTGTCTCTCCTGTTTACTTCCTAATCTCCGCTCTATGGGAGGATTGTAGGCAGACATATCGGGGTTAATTGCAGAGCTCCAGGCAGGGTATTCAGAGCACGGAGCAGCATAAATTTGCCCCCTAATGGAGCACAACGTGCGTTACAAATGGGGGATGTAAATGAGCCGGATCCCACGATCACTCACCTTCTCCAGATATTTCCATGTCTGCAGAATGAGAATCGGGAAGTCACCATTGTCCTAAACATTGCACAGAAACAGGCGGATAAGGATTATCACATTCAGTATACAGGCAACATACAGGAGGAGCAGTATTATAGTAGTTATATTCTTGTATATAGGAGCAGTATTATAGTAGTTATATTCTTGTATATAGGAGCAGTATTATAGTATTTATATTCTTGTATATAGGAGCAGTATTATAGTAATTATATTCTTGTACACAGGAGCAGTATTATAGTAGTTATATTCTTGTATATAGGAGCAGTATTATAGTAATTATATTCTTGTACATAGGAGCGGTATTATAGTAGTTATATTCTTGTATATAGGAGCAGTATTATAGTAGTTATATTCTTGTATATAGGAGCAGTATTATAGTAGTTATATTCTTGTATATAGGAGCAGTATTATAGTAGTTATATTCTTGTATATAGGAGCAGTATTATAGTAGTTATATTCTTGTATATAAGAGCAGTATTATAGTAGTTATATTCTTGTATATAGGAGCAGTATTATAGTAATTATATTCTTGTACATAGGAGCAGTATTATAGTAGTTATATTCTTGTATATAGGATCAGTATTATAGTAATTATATTCTTGTACATAGGAGCGGTATTATAGTAGTTATATTCTTGTATATAGGAGGCAGTATTATAGTAGTTATATTCTTGTATATAGGAGCAGTATTATAGTAGTTATATTCTTGTATATAGGAGGCAGTATTATAGTAGTTATATTCTTGTATATAGGATGCAGTATTATAGTAGTTATATTCTTGTATATAGGAGCAGTATTATAGTAGTTATATTCTTGTATATAGGAGCAGTATTATAGTAGTTATATTCTTGTATATAGGAGACAGTATAATAGTAATTATATTCTTGTACATAGGAGCGGTATTATAGTAGTTATATTCTTGTATATAGGAGGCAGTATTATAGTAGTTATATTCTTGTATATAGGATGCAGTATTATAGTAGTTATATTCTTGTATATAGGAGCAGTATTATAGTAGTTATATTCTTGTATATAGGGGCAGTATTATAGTAGTTATATTCTTGTATATAGGAGCAGTATTATAGTAGTTATATTCTTTTATATAGGGGCAGTATTATAGTAGTTATATTCTTGTATATAGGAGCAGTATTATAGTAGTTATATTCTTGTATATAGGAGCAGTATTATAGTAGTTATATTCTTGTATATAGGAGCAGTATTATAGTAGTTATATTCTTGTATATGGGAGCAGTATTATAGTAGTTATATTCTTGTATATAGGAGCAGTATTATAGTAGTTATATTCTTGTATATAGGAGCAGTATTATAGTAGTTATATTCTTGTATATAGGAGGCAGTATTATAGTAGTTATATTCTTGTATATAGGAGGCAGTATTATAGTAGTTATATTCTTGTATATAGGAGGCAGTATTATAGTAGTTATATTCTTGTATATAGAAGCAGTATTATAGTAGTTGTATTCTTGTATATAGGAGCAGTTTTATAGTAGTTATATTCTTGTATATAGGAGCAGTATTATAGTAGTTATATTCTTGTATATAGGAGCAGTATTATAATAGTTATATTCTTGTATATAGGAGCAGTATTATAGTAGTTATATTCTTGTATATAGGGGCAGCATTATAGTAATATTCTTGTATATAGGAGCAGTATTATAGTAGTTATATTCTTGTATATAGGAGCAGTATTATAATAGTTATATTCTTGTATATAGGGGCAGTATTATAGTAATATTCTTGTATATAGGAGCAGTATTATAGTAGTTATATTCTTGTATATAGGGGCAGTATTATAGTAGTTATATTCTTGTATATAGGAGCAGTATTATAGTAGTTATATTCTTGTATATAGGAGCAGTATTATAGTAGTTATATTCTTGTATATAGGAGCAGTATTATAGTAGTTATATTCTTGTATATAGGAGCAGTATTATAGTAGATATATTCTTGTATATAGGAGGCAGTATTATAGTAGTTATATTCTTGTATATAGGAGGCAGTATTATAGTAGTTATATTCTTGTATATTGGAGGCAGTATTATAGTAGTTGTATTCTTGTATATAGGAGGCAGTATTATAGTAGTTATATTCTTGTATATAGGAGCAGTATTCTAGTAGTTATATTCTTGTATATTGGAGGCAGTATTATAGTAGTTGTATTCTTGTATATAGGAGGCAGTATTATATATTCTTGTAACTATACAATTGTTTCATTGATTGTTAATATCAGATGTGGCTGTAATAACCCTTTAACTCCTACATCGTTCTAGTGAATATTTTGTTACTCTTTCGTAACTGGTATCCAGACAAGGTTTTGAAGGCACAAGAATAAAAAGTCTTGGCTTCGAATTTAAGGTTCCCAAGGAGGAGGAAAGTTTATGGGTTCAACCTTTTCTAAGCAGACACCTTCAGATTTAACATGTTGGCATGTTCGGGAATTTCTTTGAGTAGTCTTGTGGGATTTATCAGGCTGGCTTTAGATGCTAGGTCTGTTGACTGCTTTGCATTGTGCTGTTGAATATGGTGTTATGTTTAGTCCCACATGGAATTTAATTCTGTGTTTTTTTATTTTACCCTTCATTGTCTTTTTCTCTATGTTGTTGATTTAGAAGCACAGTTGGCATTTTGCCTTCTTAATATCATCTCTTGACCTTGTATCTTCCTCAATGTTCCGGAGCTCTAATATGACCATCTTCCTTTATTTCCTTTCATTAATTCCAGCCACAGCCCTGCCCATAAATATTACTTGGCTACAGACCCAGTCACCGGCGCCATCCTGTTGTCCGACACCAACAGCCGACGGGTGTACAAGATAAAGTCAACCACAGTTATGAAGGACGTCGTGAAGAATTCAGAAGTGGTGGCAGGAACTGGAGACCAATGTTTACCTTTTGACGACACACGTTGTGGCGATGGTGGGAAGGCCATTGAAGCTTCTCTTAACAACCCTAGAGGTAAAACCAATTTATATTAAAAACCATGAAAAATGTATGGCTTATTCTCGAGAGATGGGTTTGTCTTAAATGGCCACTGTCATTTGTAAAAACCTTTGACAAGTCCTATAGACATGACAAAAGTTTTGATCGGCGGGGTCTGAGTATTCAGACCTCCACCGATCAGGAGAACGAGCCGGGAGAAGCTTTTGCTAAGCCCTTTCTCTCTCGGCTCTGCGTCATGTGATTGAGACAAACTCACCATGTAATCTATGAGTGTACATGAGTAGTACATACAAACATTGAGACTATAGGGACTGTGTTTTTAATCACCTTATTACTCACTCACCCTATATTATTGTTTAGTGTATAATAAAAGTTATGTTTTAATTTGACACTTGATATGAGAAGGATCCATTAACCCTTAATTGTTGTACCACTGTCTTGATCATGTGACACAAAAATAGGGAGAGGAGCACGAGGCAGCACAGACTTCTCCCGACTCCTCCTTATCAGCGGAGGTCTAAACACTTGGATCCCCGCCAGTCAAATTTTGTCGCTAGGACATGTCAAAAGTTTTTACAAATGACAAGTACTCTTTAAATCATGGTCATTACTAACTGTAACATCCTGTAGTCTCTGCAGTCTCTGTATACCTCAGGCTCTCTCCAGCCACTACTTTCTTTACCCTCTCCATAGAGTTCTGTGGACAACCTTTAACCTGATCCCTCTGATAGATCTAATAGTCTGTCTTGGACATGAGCTGAGTTTATCAGAGAGTAAAGGGTAGAAGACAACTTTTTTAAAGATTTTAAGAAACTTTCTATTTGCTTGTACTATCGATTTATGCAAACAAATTTAGGAATTAAGATCCAGTAATCGCTATTTTTGAACACAGGAACACATAAAGCAAATTGTCCTGAAGAAGGATCTAGCTTTATTTTATGAAATTTACCAAAAATGCTTTTGTTTCTATATCACAAGCTATGGACAGGGCCAGGAGGATTTATTTCACTTGTTTTAGTCCCTTTCTTTCCCTTTCACCACAAAATGCTAGGAGGCCTAGATTAACATACAAAAAAGATGTACTTAACGCACCGTAAACCGAAAAAAAAGAAAGAAAAAAAAACTCCTGGGAAAGCTGCCTTCAATCAGCCCCAAACCACAAGTGACTTTTAAATCAAGCCATATGAAACCTCAGCCCCATTTCCATAATTTAATTGTAATCCGCGTCCACGGTGAAATGTCTCCGCCATATGTAGAATTACACGTTGCAAATTTTTATTTCCAAAGGGAATCATTTTCAGGAAAAGTTATCTGCACGTCTTTGTCATCGCACTGAACCGTGAACCAGACCCGGAGCCAAGGTTTTGTGGATTAAGGAACTTGATATCACGGAACCCTGTACCATGATGCAGTGCGGGGCCCTTAATAGAGCGCTGGCCCTTGTAAATTTATAAATCTAATTATCACATTATTTCAAGGGCCGGATTGGAGGCAAATGGGTCCCCTAATGCGTTCTAAAGCTGTCAGTGGTAAAGCGACTTGCGGGGAGAGTTTTGTACTTTTTATAGCCGGAATTGGCAAATCCTTTTCCAGCCATATAACATCTGCTTTGTAGGATCGCAAATTAGGGCACCGAAGGATTACACAGCCATGTTGGAGTTTGCATAGAATAGTTTAAAGGATTGTAGAATAGTTATAGTGCATTGTGCTTCATTTTACCGACCTAATGAGCGGTGCCGTGTACAAAAATGACGCAACAGAAAGACATCTTCATTGTTCTGCAAGCTGGTGTTAGAATCTTAAAGTGAACCCATCCCCGAGGAGCCTACCCAAAGCTATGACCTCCTGGTAGACATCCAGCTGATCCAGCGCAGTTGTCTCCAACCTGCATCTCTCCAGTGGTTGCAAAACTGCAACTCCCATCATGCATGACGGCAGTTGTGGTTTTGCAACAGCTGGGAATCAGCAGTTTGGAGAATGTTCAGGTACTGGGTCCAAATAGCTCTACATTCATCTCCAGCCTGACTTAAAGGGGTCTTCCAGGCAAAAACATTTTATCCCCTATCCAAAGGATAGGGCATAAGATGTCTGATCGTGGGGGGCCCACTGCTGGGACCCCCCGCAATCTCCCTGCAGCACCCGCACCCAGAGGTTTCCGAAACTAGAGACGCAGCCCTGAATAGAATGCGGGTGCTGCAGGGAGATCGCGAGGGTCCCAGCAGCGGGCCCCCCGCGATCAGACATCTTATCCCCTATGCTTTGGATAAGATGTTTCTGCCCTGAATACCCTTTTAAGATTTCTAAAGTGAACTTGTTATTTGGAAGACTACTCAGAACTATAGACATCCTGGTAGATAATATCTTATCCCCTATACAAAGGATAGGGGATAAGATGTCTGATCGCGGGGGTCTGATCAGATCTCCACGATCAGACATCTTATCCCTTATCCTTTGGATAGGGGATAAGATGTCTAGGGGCGGAGGACCCCTTTAAGGCTCCTTGCACACTACGGAATATCGCCCTCAGAAATTCCAGGCGTACATTGCACATCCAGCAGGTGCCACCAAAAAGAATCAATGTTAGGACCACTCGGACATGTACCGCCCCAGTGACAGTACAGTAATGCATTTCTACGAATCCAAAATTTTTATTTCAGCGGTGTGTACGGTGCAGAAGAAATTCACTGAAGACAATGGGAGGCTGCTGCACCAGAATGTCCACCTCGAATTTCTCTGGGCGGATATTCCATACTGTGCACTGTGCAGCTCTATCGAAACGGTCGCCATCAGATGCAAAACTACAGCTCCTATCATTACGGGAGTTGTAGTTTTGCAACTGGTTAGAAACGAATTATCTACTGGGTCTACTTATTGATCTCTAGTCTGGCATTAGACTCTTAAAGTGAACTTCTCCCTTAGCAGGCTACTCAAAACCATGGAGATCTCAGTATATTATTTTCAGGGCCTATTCACACTTCAAAAATACCGGAGCAGCAGCCTCCCATTGTCTACAATGGGATACTGCTGCAACATGCACACTGCAGAAATTCAAATTGTAGACCCTGCCGAATGAATAGATATATCCATTTTTGGCAGAATTCTGTGCTAATGCATTGCTGTCAATGGTTAAGGTGCATTTCCACATGGTCCTAGCGCTGAGGGATTTTGGTGACGCCCACTGGTGACAGAATCTCTGTGTGTGAATGGGTCCTAAGAGGTCATCTAATCTCAAACCTGTGGTTTTCCAGTGGATGCTGAACTTCAACTCTCATCGTGCTCTGACAGCCTGTGGCTTGAATTAAAGAGAGTTCTATTCATGGGTGGACAGAAAGATGGAAAAGCAACCCCTCCTGTAAGCCAGGGCTCTATTCTCTGCACTGCCTATGGGTGAGGGTGGTGCCGTCTATGCAGAGGCATCTGCAAAATAATGTTGAACTCGGGAGCCTATGGTTGATGTATGACCCTCTGTGCCTATGCAGTGACATATATCGAAAGCCTTCCATTCGAGGTATACATCAGGAAATTATACAATATATACATCTAAAAGAATGCGTAGACATAATGTGAACAGAAGGGCTAGAGTAGCTATAGGGGATGTAGAATTTGCAGTTACATCTAGGCTCTGATGTCAGAATAATGTTGTCCGCTGGGGACCTCCACGATCTTGGCTGCGACACCCCAGACATCCAGTGCACAGAGCGAACTTCGCTCCGTGCCAGATCACTGGCGATGCGGGGCAGAGGCTCGTGATGTCACGGTCACGACCCGCTCTTGACCTCCCGGCCATGCCCCCTCAATGCTAGTCTATGGGAGGGGGTGTGACGGCCGCTACACCCCCTCCCATAGACTTGCATTGAGGGGGGGGTGGTCATGACATCACAAGCCTCCGGCGCTGCACACGACGCACTAAACGAACGCTGGGCGCAGCAGGGAGATCGCGGGAGTCCCCAGCGGCGGGACCCCCACGATCAGACATCTTATCCTTTATCCTTTGGATAAGGGATAAGATGTCTAGGGGCAGAGTACCCCTTTAATTTTGGGTGAAATCCTTTTTAGTTTTGCAATTTGCAATTATTTGCACAGATAGGGTTTTTTTTTTCACATTCGTCTTTATGAAAGTAACATATCTTATGTTCTGCTTGGAACGTGAAGGAATTGTTTATCAAGTGATAGCCAGAGAAGCAGTAAAACGTTCCCAACACAGGGGACCCCCTGCTGCTTCTAAACACACTGCTAAATTATGTCTGTGGATTGTTGGCGGTTCGCGGAGGGCGTATGACAACATGACGGAGCCCAATCTTCACACCGGCGTCTTGGTGTTTAATTAGAATCACAGTCTGTACATCGGGTGGGGGGAGGCACTACTGCTTAACGTTACACTGGATCCCAGCGCTTCTGACTCGAGCGTGTCATCTCCGTTTAGTCAGGTCTTATAGGGACATGTTTAATGTTGCTATTTCGGTCTTTATTCAAGCTATAATGTGTGCTAACACTAAGAGACATGAAGTAAATCAAGAATACAGAATCTTATTAGTCTAGAGACCAAGTCGATGTCTTATTCTTTGTATCGTCATTAGACACTATTACAAGCGGGTGGCCACATGAAGAGGGCTAGAGCACTACTTGTGCAGTGGAATGCCTATAAGAGTGTAACCATACTATAGTATTTTTGGGGGGCAAATTCAATTAAATAATGTTTAAGTCAATTAAAATGATGGTCAACCACAAAGGTCAGACTATTACATATGATATCTATTGACTTCCATTTACCATCTAATATGATATCCATTGAATATCATGAATGGTTGCCATTGACCTCCACTGACCATCACATATGTATTGAGTTCTATTGACCATCTTGTAACATTTTCTTTGACCATCACGTTTTATATCCGTTGACTATCATTATTGTATTGTTTGATATGCATTGACTCTGTTAGATGATTTCCATCCATAATCATATATGATGTCTGTTGACCTCTATTGTATGATGTCTGTTGACCTCTATTGTATGATGTCTGTTGACCTCTATTGTATGATGTCTGTTGACCTCTATTGACCATGTATAAGATTTCCTATGACATTTAATATCCATTAAAGGAGTATTCTGCCCCTAGACATCTTATCCCCTCTCCTTCGGGTGCAGCGCCGAAGGCTCGTGACATCATGGCCATGCCAGCTTATGACTTCACGGCCGCGCCCCCTCTATGCAAGTCTATGGGAGGGGGCATGATGGCCAACACACCCCCTCCCATTGACTTGCATTGCATTGACTTGACCTTGCATCACGAGCCTCCTCTCTGCATCTGGCACAAAGCAAAGTTCAATCCGTGCACCTAATGTATGTGGTGCCGCAGCCAAGAGCGTGGGGGTCCCCAGCAGCGGGACCCCCACGATCAGACATCTTGTCCCCTATCCTTTGGATAGGGCATAAGATGTCCAGGGGCAGAGTACCCCTTTAAGTATTGTGTATGATTTCCATTGACAATCACTTATAATACCCATTGTCCGTTACATATCTGCCATCGACGATTGACATTCATTGACCATCACATTTTAATATCCATTCACTTTAACAAAATGATATATATCAACTTTCACGTATGATTTTCTATTGACTATCATTTATTAAATATATTAAATTTCACGCATGGTTTTCATTTACTCCCCTTTAACCATCACATATGAAATACATTAAAGGGGTACTCCGCCCCTAGACATGATCGCAGGGGTCCCACCGCTGGTTCCATCTGATGGTCATTCTGTGGCTTCTGTGGGATACTTCCAACACTCACGTCTTTACGAAAAGCACATGTCTTCTTAGAGTTCTATGGCCGCAATGTCTGCTTCCTTCCTGCTTATGATATTTAAAATGAAGATATTTTAATGGGAATGACGGCACTCAGCAATTCCTATCCCATTAGGACACCTAGAAGATATAGGCCCTCATTTACTATTGCAAACCCGACATGTCATGTCGGGACGTGCGCCAGATTCTGGCACATTGAGCCAGAAATTGTCTGCGCCAGTTGCGCCAGAATTTGCACCAGAATTGAAAAAAACCCAACTAACTCTCCATTTTGCTAAGAAATCCAGAGAAAGGGGCGTGGCCGTTGGCGAAAGGGGCGTGGTCATTGGGGAAAGGGGCACAGTCACCGAAAAGGTGCGTGTTCCTGACATTTTCACAAAAACCCAACATATTTACTAAGGTTTCCACAGAAAATGTGGTGGATTTCAGCTGAGGAAAAACCAACAGATCAGCGCATGTGTAAAAAAATGGAAAATGTAGGGAAAAGAGCAAAATGTAGGGAAACCTTAGTAAATACGGTGGAAAATAAATTGTAGAGAATTAAAACCCACAAAGAAACCTACACAACACTCTTAGTAAATAAGGGCATAGTCTTGAAGAACAAAAGAGGCTTCTGTAGACCAGAGGTCCTTCCATACTTGTGACAATATACAACGCATCTTCCATTAGAACCTGATAGTATCTGTAGACTAAGACATAAACCTAATGTTCTTCTCTGTCCTCCTCCAGGCATCACCGTGGATAAATACGGCCTCATTTACTTTGTGGATGGCACCATGATAAGACGCATCGACCAAAACGGCATCATCTCCACCCTCCTCGGCTCCAACGACTTGACCTCGGCCAGACCTCTGAGCTGCGACTCCATTATGGATATTTCACAGGTACAACGATATGCTGTTCCAGTTAGGTTACTGGTCTTCTAGTAGGGTAATGCGACACAGCACTCGTACAAGCTGAATCCGATTAGCTGGCATCGGATATGTAACGCTGTCTCGCCCAAAATTCGCAACAGCGGGGATGTGAGAGGACTTTTCGGCTGTATCAGATTGCAAATTAGTTGCAGTTGGAGGCATGCTGTGCCGTAAAGAGCCGCGGATAAAAACATGTCGGCCTTTGCTGTCCTCATTAGAATACAGATAAATCTGCTGGTGAAGGAAAGCGGCTTAATCTTCTGCAGAATTTCTACTTTTTTCTTCATGTTTCGCACTTGACGTCACTCCTTTTTAAGTGCGTATTCTCTTCTAAAGATGTATTAAAACTTGACATCCGGAATTACCACCTCCTGGACACTTTGACAACCCCCTTGAATGTGATTGACAGTAATAGCGCGCCATTATACTGTTAAGATCTACACTGAATTCTGGGAAAAAAATGTAATTACTATTTTAAAACTAAAATAGAGAAACAGAAACACAGCCGCAAATCCACCATTTGTATTTTGATCTACTTGCTTCTAAGCGTAATTTTAAAAACTAACAGGTTGTTATTATAAATTTTTATCAAAAAGTACAAGCCCACTCGCCACGTCAAGGCCACCTAGTAAGAGTGGGTCCCTGACCTGACACTGGTGTAGCGCTGGGCGGCGGCCACTGCCACCGCGACACCAGGCCCACACGGGGAGCGACCCGCTGGCCAGGCAGTGGTCGCCGCCCAGTTCTACGCCAGTGTTAGATTAGGGACCCACTATGACTAGGTGGCCTTGACGTGGCGAGTGG
Source organism: Hyla sarda (assembly GCF_029499605.1). NCBI lineage: Eukaryota > Metazoa > Chordata > Amphibia > Anura > Hylidae > Hyla > Hyla sarda. The sequence continues at coordinate 17,564,877 of NC_079190.1, read as the reverse complement.
GCTTGTACTTTTTGATCAAAATGTATAATAAGAACCTCCTGTTGGTTTTTTTAAATTATGCGGAGAAGCAAGTAGATCAAAATACAAATGGTGGATGTGCGGCTGTGTTTCTCTATTTGTGTTGGAAATTCAATTACTAATCTACAGTTTTATCCTGTATACTCCAGTTTCATCCATTCAATTCAATTGCACAGTGAACAAGATAAATGAAAACTGTCTAAAATGTTTTGTATTGATTCAAAACCGATCTTATTCTTCAATCACATCCAAAGCTGCATTCAACATTAAAGGGGTACTCCGCTGCTAGACATCTTATCCCCTATCCAAAGCATAGCGGAAAAGATATCTGATCACGGGAGTCCCACCGCTGGGGACCCCCGCGATCTCCCTGCTGCACCCGGCTTTACTTTAGAGCATCGGGTGCAGCGCCGGAGGGTCATGATGTCGCGACCACGCCCCCTCAATGCAAGTCTATGGGAGGGGGCGTGACAGTCATCACACCCCTCCCCTAGACTTGCATTGAGGGGGCATGGCCGTGACATCACGTGCATGGTGTGACCGGGACGTTACGAGCCTCTGGTGCTGAACCCAACGCTCTAAACAAACACCGGGTGCAACAGGAAGATCATGGCGGTACCCAGCAGCGGGACCCCTGCGATCAGACATCTTATTCCCTATCCTTTGGATAGGGGATATGTCTAGGTCGGAGTACCCCTTTATGTCTGCTTCTATTCCACACTGTAATACATACTCATAGGGTAATGGGCTTTATTGTGTGTAGGTAGAATAGGGAATTTGGATTATGAACCCTACCGGGGACAGGGAGGATGGGAGTGAACTCGACCTGTTTGCAGATTCCTACAATTTTATATGGCACAATACATTGTAAAAGCCGATGCAGGATATCAGCTTCATCGGACATGACTTGTAAGGTTCTGCGTAAGGATCTCTCCAGCACTAAGAGGTCCAGAGGTGGTGAAATATTTAGCCAGTCTGTGATGACAAGAAATGGGGTTTAAAAAATTGAAAATTCCCCTGGCTGCCGAGAGCGAACGGCTGTACTTGATGCTAACACAAAGCTGCGGTGTGAGCGCTGCTCTAAAGATTATTGCTGGCTATGAAGGGGATGCATTATTAAAGAGGGAAGCTCACTCTGTAATGTTCTGATACAAGAAAGGGGTAAAGTCGGCCCATGGCCAGGAGACTGCATAATTCAGGGCTTGGCCTGGAACTCAGACAAGATGCGGGCTGCTGCAGAGGGAAGCGCTGTATTCCCAGCTATGCATATCCTATTCTGCATGGGGCAAAGTATACGTGGGGATTTACAGTTTGAGGCTAAATAATGTCTTATAGTCTAGTCACCTCTAAAGCTGCATTTAAAATTTGACTGGTTTCCTATTAAGGTTGCATATGTGGTAGACAACAGAATTTTGAATGCAGCTTACGGAGTGAATGGAGCATGAGGTATAGTATAACTCAAGAGCAGTGCGTACTACCCTAACTACACTTGTTGTCATATGCCCATTTTGCTAGTTTTAATGTATGAATGGATTAACCCAATGTTCCTCAACCCTTGACCCTCCAGTTGTTGCAAAACCACAATTCCTGAAGTGCTACAGTTTGGAGAACACTGTTTGAGCCAATTAATCAATTAGACTTTACTTACGTGTGGTGGAAAACAAGTCCGTCCAGGTCCAACCTGTCCATGGGGGTAGAGGCTAGTCATGCTGTCCCAATACACACTGATTATTGGCAGATCTGCAATACATCATGTCGACTATGCCAAGAGGCTGGTAGCTAATGTGTCTTCTTAATACTGCAGCCACCAGTTGTCCTGTAATTCTTGAGCTCATTGATTCCACTCTCTTAACATTTGAGGAGCCCACATGTCCTATTCACCCCAGTGGTCCAGCAGAGGTTCTGGTGTCATCTAAGGGGGTCCAAATGTAGTTTTAAGGACCTATCGGTAAAACTTTTAGGTCCTCACTGAGGGACTTGCTCGAGCTTTTTGTGTCTTGAACTTTTTGTGTTTATTGAATGTCTAATTTTCTTTCCTAGGTTCGTCTTGAATGGCCGACTGACTTAGCAGTGAACCCAATGGATAATTCGCTCTACGTCCTTGACAACAACGTGGTGTTACAAATCTCTGAAAACCACCAGGTGCGCATTGTGGCAGGAAGGCCAATGCACTGCCAGGTTCCGGGCATTGACCACTTCTTACTCAGCAAAGTAGCCGTTCATGCCACACTGGAGGCCGCCACCGCTTTGGCCGTATCGCATAATGGGATTTTATACATTTCTGAAACTGACGATAAGAAGATTAACAGGATCAGGCAGGTCACCACCAATGGGGAGATCTCTTTGGTGGCTGGGGCTCCGAGTGGTTGCGATTGTAAGAATGATGCCAGCTGCGAATGCTTCTCTGGGGATGATGGCTATGCCAAAGATGCAAAGTTAAACTCCCCGTCGTCTCTTGCCGTGTGTGCCGATGGAGACTTGTATGTGGCCGACCTTGGAAATATCCGGATACGCTTCATCCGTACCAATAAACCTTTCCTCAACAGTCAGAACATGTATGAGGTGTCTTCTCCTATTGACCAGGAATTGTACCTATTCGACACGACTGGCCGACACCTCTACACTCAGAGCCTGACCACTGGAGATTATCTCTACAACTTTACCTACACTGCAGACGGGGATCTTACCCTCATAACAGACAACAATGGGAATACGCTGAACGTTAGACGAGATTCCACTGGCATGCCTCTCTGGTTGGTGGTACCTGATGGACAAGTCTTCTGGTTGACAATCGGCACCAACAGTGCTCTTAAGAGTGTGTCTGAACAGGGCAATGAGCTGGCCATGATGACGTATCACGGAAATTCGGGTCTTCTAGCCACCAAAAGCAACGAGAATGGCTGGACAACATTCTACGAGTGAGTATCAACCTGAATAGCCTCCTTGTGGGTAATTTTGTCATTTTCTATTCAGGACTTCTTGAGTCATCATCATTTTGCTCTTAAAAAAAAAAGGCCAAAATTTGGAGCATTTAATCCCTGCAACCCCAAAACTGACTTTGAAACGGCCACTTCTAGGTGGGATTTTACAAATCTTGCCTCTTTTTTTGTGAGGTTATACCAGCAAACAGTACTGTTAGCAAGTGTGCTTATATTTCCTGGACTACCACAAATGGTGCCTTTATATCTCCTATAGAGGTCATCACCCCCTCTGTCTCAGACTCCTAGCTGTGAACGAGTTCAAGAGCTGGATTATAGGGAGGGCACATGGCTTTAGGACTAGTTTTAAGAAGGGGTACCTGATTTACGGGCTAGTTTATAGGCAGGGTACATGACTTGTGGTCTCCACCACGCTCCATGGTGGGCCCTTTAGTAAAGAGTTTATACATGCATCTAACATAGACTTCAGTGAAGAGTTCCATGCACAGCCATGGAGCTCTCGCCAAGTTTTGTGCCCAGCATTAGATGGGGTTGTCACCCCCTCTGTCTTGGACTCCTAGCCATGGGGGGGTTCTTGGACTAGATTATTAGGAGGAAACATAACTTGAGGGATGGATTATAGAGAGGGCACATGGCTTTAGGACTGGTTTAAAGAAGGGGCACCGGACTTGAGGACTAGTTTTAAAGGGAAGGTACATGACTTGAGGTCTCTACCCCTCTCCATGTTGGGCCCTTTGGTAAAGAGGTGGTCATACATGCATCTAAGGGTGTCCCTATAACCCCCATACACTTCAGTGGAGAGACCCATGACCAGCCATGCACCCCTCAGAAAGTTTTTTTTCCCCAGCCTTAGATGGGTTGCCCAATTTGGACAGTCCTAATTTGTTAGAAGGGCTTCCTGACAAGTCACTGATCACAAAGTGTGTTTATATTTCCTGGACTACCACAAATGGTGCCATTATATCTCCTAGAGTGGTCGTCACCCCCTTTGTCTTGGACTCTAACTATGGGGGGATTATAGGGAGGGCACATGACTTAAAGGGGTACTCCGGTGGAAAACATTTTTTTTTAAATAAACTGGTACCAGACAGATATACAGATTTGTAAATGACTTCTATTTAAAATCTTAATCCTTCCAGTACTTATAAGATGTTGTATGCTCCACAGGAAGTTCTTTTTTTTTATGTATTTCTTTTCTGTCTGATCACAGTGCTTTCTGCTGACACCTCTGTCCATGTCAGGAACTGTCCAGAGCAGGAGAGGTTTGCTATGGGGATTTGTTCCCGCTCTGTACAGTTCCTGACATGGACAGAGGTGTCAGCAGAGAACACTTTGGTCAGACAGAAAACAAATTCAAAAATAAAAGAACTTCCTCTGTAGTATACAGCAGCTGATAAGTACTGGACAGGTTAAGATTTTTAAATAGAAGTCATTTACAAATCTGTATAACTTTCTGGCACCAGTTGATTAAAAAAGAAAAAAAAATAGTTTTCCACCAGAGTACCCCATATATATATATATATTAGGGATCGACCGATTATCGGTATGGCCGATAGTATCGGCCGATAATCACGATTTTGGGCATTATCGGTATCGGCAATTATGTTGCCGATAAGCCGATAATGCCCCGCCCCCCGCACCGCCCCCACCGCACCGTGACCGCCACCCCCTCGACCCGCCGCACCGCACCCCTGACCCACCTTACCGCGTCGCACCCCCCACCGTGATGCTAGGCGGTATACCGTATGGATTTTTTCCTATACCGGTCGGGCCCTTCCCCCACCCTCCGAGTCAATAAAAAAATTAAACTTACCCGTAATGGGGGTGGTCCAGGCCATCCTTCCTTCATGTAGTGTCCGGGGGCGTTCCGGGTGGAGGGTGGTCCGGTCCGGGCTGTCCTTCTTCTCCGGCGGTCATCTTCTCCACTCCGGGCAGGCTCCGGCCTAGTACGCTGCATAGACGCCGCTACGCCGTGACGTCAGGTGTGTCGCTGCGCACGGGCGTCACTGCGCAGCGACGTCTATGCAGCGTACTAGGCCGGAGCCTGCCCGGAGTGGAGAAGATGACCGCCGGAGAAGAAGGACAGCCCGGACCGGACCACCATCCACCCGGAACGCCCCCGGACACTACATGAACGATGGATGGCCCGGAGCACCCTGGCAGGTAGGGGAGAGAAGCGGGTGGTGGCGGCGGCGGTCTATGGCCCCGCAAAAGCCACTGCAGATCATTGATTTAAAGCGCCCGCTTTAAATCAATGATCTGCAGCGGTGTCGCAGGGGGTTAAATAGCCAATAACTTATACCGGAATATCGGTATAAGTTATCGGCTATCGGCCCTAACCTCCACCGATTATCGGTATCGGCCCTAAAAAATTGATATCGATTGATCCCTAATATATATATATATATATATATATATATATATATATATATATATATATGTAAATATATATATTATAGTGCGGGCACACAACTTGAGAGCTAGCTTATAGGGAGAGTACATGACTTGAGGTCTCCACCACTCTCCTTTGTGGGCCCTTTGGTAAAGAGGTGGTCACACATCCATCTAAGGGTGTTTAGACTGTTCCCATAACCCCCATAGACTTCAGTGGAGAAACCCATGCAGCCCTCACCAAGTTTTTTGCCCAGCCTTGGATGGGTTCTTCTATTGACAATGAGGTGCCCACAAAGTGTCCCCATGCTGAGACCTCTGGCGATCAGCTGTAATCTATGGGACAACCCAGCAATCAGTGTTCAGTTTCCCTGCAGTGCCTCCACAGGGGAAATTAGGTATTACACTGTTCCCTTTCAAATCAATGAACTCTCCCGTACAGAGGACATCTACTTTATGAGCCATAATGGTGCCACCCAGCTTTCTCAAACAGATAATTTAACAGCGGGGGGACGAGTCAAGGATGTTTTTGACTTGGGGGTAGAAATATCCTTTTAACTAAAGCCGCAAATTGGAAATCTGCTTCCCACTTAATCGCCACGTGAAGGATTAACGTACTTTTATTTGTGGGAATAAAGGGGAAAAAAATTATTTCGAAATGTCTTTGATTTTACAAGTTGAAAATGTTAGAGCGGCAACATAAATTGTCGAGCGTCTCGCAAAGAACGACCCGCGCAGAAGCGTAATTCTGCCAATATTAAATTGGCTACAAACCTGCGGGGTCAGATTTTTCCATTCAAAGCTATTTCCAGCACCGATGACAATTGACGGGTGGCACCGAGTGCCAGAAAATTAGATGCGGCGGGGTTCTGCTAACAATTCCGAACTTACGCGAAGGAACGATTTTATTCGGCTTTACTCATAAAGGAGAGAAAACATGTTCCCATAGATTAAAAGTGCATTTCCCAGTTCTCTGCACCATTACAGGATGCTGAGCTGTTACTGCAGACCATTAAGGCAGTGTTTCCCAACCAGGGTGCCTCCAGCTGTTGCAAAACTACAGCTCCCAGCATGCCCGGACAGCCGAAGGCTGTCCGGACATGCTGGGTGTTGTAGTTTTGCAACAGCTGGAGGCACCCTGGTTGGGAAACACTGCGTGTAGGAGAAATCGGCACCCCTGTGTCAGTCTATACAGCAGTTCTGGCATCCTATTCGCATATCATATTGAGTTGCCCATTAAAATAAAAACCAAAGGGTGCTGATTATTGGCTGCAAACGCCGCTTCCTCCTGCCCTAGTTTTTATACGCGAGGCCCAAAATGTGCCGTTACATTGCAGCACATGGCGTTCCCACTTGCAATGTGCAGCAGAATTGCCGACAGCCATTAACAGTGACGATCGGCGCCAGCAGCTTCAGCTATTATTGGAACAATTCACACTTTTAATTTTTTTTATTTATTTTTTTATTCTCGTCCCATTTAGTAAATATGCTAATCGCGTTTACATTTTAACTTTTTTTTTATTTTTTTACGAAATTAGACATGCATGATGGAGATGACAAATCTACCTGCTTTTAATTTTTTTTTATTTTGTGTATTTTTTATTTAAATATTATTCTTTATGGCAAAATCAGGGATAAATGCACATAATGGAGACAATAAATCTTTATTTATTATTTTATTTATTTATTTCAGTTTATTTCAATGCATTTATTTCTTCTATTAATTATTATTTTTTTGTTGTTTTATTTATTAAAAAAAAAATTCAATCCAGTTAGTTTTGGAGTTAGTTTTAATTTATATCATTATGATTATTATTATTATTAATTATTTTCTTTTACATTTAGTTTTGGGTGTTTCTTTTTTTATCCTTTTATTTAATTTTGTTTATTTAGTCTTTTTTTTAATTCCATTAGTTTAGAAATTTGTTTTTATTTACATTTTTTTTTTGTTGTTGTTTTATTTACATTTTTTTTTTTTCAATCCAGTTAGTTTTGGAGTTAGTTTTAATTTATATTATTATTATTATTAATTATTTTCTTTTACATTTAGTTTTGGGTGTTTCTTTTTTTATCCTTTTATTTAATTTTGTTTGTTTAGTTTTTTTTTTTATTCCATTAGTTTAGAAAAAAAAAATGATTTACATTTTTTTTAATTCTTTTTTACATTTAGTTTTAGATGTTTTTTTTATATAAATAAATCACTAATTTCTAAACATATCATTATTTCAATGTATTTATTTTTCTTACGGTATTTCTCTTATTTTATTTAGTCTTTTTTTTTATTCTGTTAGTTTGTGAAATAGTTTTTATTTACATTATTTTTTTTCTTTGTTTACATTTAGTTTTGAAATTTGTGATTTCTAAAAAAAATAAAAACATTTCTGAAACCTATTATTTCAATCTATTTATTTTTTCACTTATTTTTATTTTTTTTACTTAGTCTTGTTTTTTTTTTATCCAGTTAGTATTTATATATTCATGTATTTATTTTTAAATATAAATTTTTATTTACAGATTATTTACAATATTTCTTACTTTCAGATATGACAGTTTCGGTCGCCTGACCAACGTCACGTTCCCCACCGGGCAGGTCAGCAGCTTCCGCAGCGACACAGACAGCTCAGTCCACGTCCAGGTGGAGACATCGAATAAAGAAGATGTTACCATAACAACCAACCTGTCAGCATCTGGAGCTTTTTACACTCTGTTGCAAGGTAAGTTATGCCTAGACAGTTTAAGAAGATGCAGCAGAGCTGAGGTTGTTTTAAAACATTTCAGTAGTGCAGATAAGCAACTGTAAAAGTTAATAAAATGCACTAAATTGACAAAATCTTCTGTACTGTATATAGCAGACTAGGCTCTACAACTCGGCCCGACAAACTATGCTTGGCTGGACCTCCCCAATTCTGCTTCATTGGGCCACGCAAACTCTGTTCAGCTGAGCCTAACATATTTGTCGGCGCTGACACTCTGAGCTCAGCTGGAGCTGATATGCTGGTGTAGGCTGCTGGTGTTGGTGGCTGTTTCAGGCCCAGCCCAGTATGTCAGGCCTACGTAGGTCTGGCATGCTGGACTGGGCCTGACACACCGGACTTGGCTTGACACAATAGGTTTACCTGGGCCTGTACCTGAAACGCTGTGTTGGTTCTCATACACTGGGCTGACCTGGGTCTGACACACTGGGCTGACATGGGCCTCTGACACACTGGGATGGCCTGAACCTGACACACTGGGCTGGGCCTGATACACTGGGCTGGGCCTGATACACTGGGCTGGGCCTGATACACTGGGCTGAGTCTTATACACTGGGCTAGGCATGATATGCTGGGCTGAGCCTGACACACTGGGCTGACCTGGGTCTGACACACTGGGCTGACATGGGCCTCTGACACACTGGGGTGGCCTGAACCTGACACACTGGGCTGGGCCTGATACACCTGGCTAGGCATGATATGCTGGGCTGAGCCTGACACACTGGGCTGAGCCGGGCACACTAGGCTGACATGGGCCTCTGACACACACTAGCTGGCCTGGACCTGACAAACTGGGCTGACCTGGGTCTGACCTAGGTACTGCCATTTAACCACAGCAAAACCAAAATACTTTGTGGATTTTTTTTTAGATCAAGTAAGGAACAGTTACTACATTGGGGCAGATGGATCCTTAAGGCTCATTCTAGCCAATGGCATGGAGGTCGCCCTTCAGACAGAACCTCACCTTCTTGCCGGTACAGTGAACCCCACTGTTGGGAAACGGAACGTCACCCTGCCCATAGACAATGGCCTAAACCTGGTGGAGTGGCGACAGCGCAAGGAGCAGGCACGCGGACAGGTCACTGTTTTTGGTCGCCGCCTCAGGGTAAATTTTATTTTTCCTAATTTTGTCTTCTTTCTGTCTCTGTGGTATCCTAAAAAAATTGTCATTGGTCCTATAAGTAAATGTATCTGTTCTACTGCACTCAGCGCTACAGTATGAGTAACACAAAATTTGTTCAGACTAGGTGGGATGGATATCCTTAAAATATTGTATAGTCATGTGAATTTCAACTAATACAGTAAACACAAATTTTTTATGTTCCCCTTAGGTCCACAATAGAAATCTACTGTCTTTGGATTTTGATCGCGTCACAAGAACCGAGAAGATCAATGATGACCACAGGAAATTTACACTTAGGATTCTGTATGACCAGGCCGGTAGGCCCAGTCTGTGGTCTCCGTCCAATGGCCTGAGTGGAGTAAACGTGACTTACTCTCCGGGGGGTCATGTGGCAGGAATTCAGAGAGGAACCATGTCCGAGAGAATGGAATATGACCAAGCTGGAAGAATCATATCCAGGACCTTTGCCGATGGAAAGTCATGGACCTATACCTACCTTGAGAAGGTGTGTGGCCTTTAGTATCTGCTTATGAATGCTCCTCCTCTTAGTTTTTCAAAGAATGATTGTCAGTGTGATGGTAACTCCATTGCCAATAAAAAAAATTCCGGTTTCAAACCTTTTTTTTGGCAAAAATTTTATTTCAAGAATGTTGCAGAAATCTTAATTTTATTGCCCTTTATGACCAATTGAATAACATAATGTACTGTTTTCTTTTTCTTTTTTAGTCCATGGTATTACTACTTCATAGTCAGAGACAATACATCTTTGAGTTCGATAAAAACAACCTCCTGTCTTCTGTCACTATGCCCAACGTGGCCCGACAAACATTGGAAACCATCCGCTCCATAGGGTATTATCGGAATATTTACCGGCCCCCTGAGGGCAATGCTTCCATTATCCAGGACTTCTCAGAGGAAGGACAGATGCTGCAAACTCTGTACATGGGTACTGGGAGACGAGTGATCTACAAGTATGGGAAACTATCAAAACTTGCTGAGATCTTGTATGACACCACTAAGATAGCGTTCACGTATGATGAAGCCGCTGGTATGTTGAAGACGGTCAACTTGCAAAACGATGGATTTACATGCACAATTCGTTACCGGCAGATAGGACCTCTGATTGACCGTCAGATTTTCCGATTTACGGAGGAAGGAATGGTCAATGCCAGATTTGACTATAACTATGACAACAGTTTCCGGGTCACCAGTATGCAGGCAGTCATCAATGAGACCCCACTTCCCATTGACCTGTACAGGTACGATGACGTATCTGGCAAAACTGAACAATTTGGCAAGTTTGGAGTTATTTATTATAATATCAACCAGATAATCACCACGGCAGTCATGACTCATACAAAACAGTTTGACACCTATGGGCGGGTACGGGAATTGCAGTATGAAATATTCAGATCTATGATGTTTTGGATGATGTTGCAGTATGATAACATGGGTAGAGTGGTGAAGAAGGAGCTAAAGGTTGGACCCTATGCAAACTCCACAAGATACACCTATGAATATGACAGCGATGGACAGTTACAGACAGTGTTTGTCAACGACAAGCAACAATGGAGATATAATTATGACCTGAATGGAAATTTGCACTTGTTAAACCCAGGAAACAGCATCCGCCTCATACCACTAAGATACGATTTAAGGGATCGAATCACCAGACTGGGAGACGTTCAGTATCGGATGGATGAAGACGGCTTCCTCAAGCAGAGAGGGAGTGATGTTTTCGAGTACAGCTCTGCTGGTCTCCTTGTTAAAGCTTATAGTAAAATCAGCGGCTGGAGTGTAAAGTATCGATATGATGGTCTAGGAAGGAGAATTTCCCGAAAAACCAACAATGGTCAACATTTACAGTTCTTCTATGCTGACCTTGCCAACCCCACTAGGATCACACACTTCTACAACCATACCAGTTCTGAGATAGCCTCTCTATATTACGACCTGCAAGGCCATCTCTTTGCCATGGAACTAAGCAGTGGGGATGAGTTTTACATTGCTTGTGACAACATTGGTACTCCCATGGCTGTCTTCACCGGTTCTGGACTCATGATCAAACAGATTCTTTACACTGCCTATGGTGAGATCTACCTGGACTCAAATCCTAACTTTCAGATTATTATAGGCTACCATGGTGGACTCTTTGACCCTCTGACTAAGCTCATCCACATGGGGCGTCGGGAATATGATGTACTAGCTGGTCGATGGACCAGTCCTGACCATGATATATGGAAGCAGCTTACCACTACCAACATAATGCCCTTCAACCTGTACATGTTTAAAAACAACAACCCTGTGAGCCGATCCCAGGATACAAAATGCTATATGACCGGTAAGTCCATAGGACCACCTGACCCCATAACAATTTCTTGTTTTTTTTAAAGTATCTTGTTGGGTTTTGATGTGACTCTTCTGTGGTATCTTCAAGGGGTAGATCACCAACTTTTGGAAGGGACCAAAATCAAGTTCTCAATAACTATGGTATTTAGCCCATGACTGTTCTAAAAAGTTGTTAGGAACTCATTCCCACTTTATGTCTTGCCACCATTCTTGAGTCTGTAGTTTATCTTTTTGACCACTTTTGTAGCCCATCTAGGTTCAAAGTTCTGTGTGATATAAAGTTCCCTTTGATATAATGGATAGATGTAGATCACTCGGTTTGACCCTTGGTCCAGTTGAACTTCTATTTATCTGGCTGCCTGTAGCTGATCAGTGGTAATCTGTATATTGTAAGTCGAACGTGATGTTCTTCAGATGTTTTTGTGTGTTTTTTTCCTGCAAAAAGTTCACGATGCGATAAGTGATATTTACTCTTTTAGTTCCAAAATGGTGCCTAAGACTGTTCATAAGCTTTTTTTCCCCCACAAAATTATAGGGAAATTTAACGTACAGTAGCTGAAAACATACAAATGTTGCCTCTATACACCACCACAATGGATTTGAACAAGATGTATTTTAACTGCAGACTGTCAGCTTTAATTTGAGGGTATTTACATCCAAATCAGGTAAACGGTGTAGAAATTACAACAGATTGCATATGTGCCTCCCACTTGTTAAGGGACCAAAAGTAATGGGACAGAATATTTATCATAAATCAAACTTTCACTTTTTAATACTTGGCTGCAAATCCTTTGCAGTCAATTACAGCCTGAAGTCTGGAACGCAGAGACATCAGCAGACATTTCTGGTTTCATCCCTGGTGAGGCTCTGCCGCCTCTACTGCAACTGTCTTCAGTTCCTGCTTGTTCTTGGGGTCTTTTCCCTTCAGTTTTGTCTTCAGCAAGTGAAATGCTCAATCGGATTCAGGTCAGGTGATTGACTTGGCTATTGCAGAACATTCCACTTATTTCCCTAAAAAAAAAAGCTCTTTGGTTGCTTTTGCAGTATACTTTGGATCCTGTTCCTTTCCTTCTCCAGACTCTTCTCTTCCCTCTGGTACAAGTTGATCTTGGTCTCCTCTGTCCATAGGATGTTGTTCCAGAACTGTGAAGCTTTTATAGATGTCGTTTGGTAAACTCTAATCTGTCCTTGGTGTTTTTGAGGCTCCTCAATGGTTTCCATCTTGTGGTGAACCCTCTGTATTCCCTCTGGTGAAGTCTTCTCTTGATGACTCTGACACACATACACTTACCTCCTGGAGAGTGTTTATTATCTGGCCAACTGTTGTGAAGGGGTTTTCTTCATCAAGGAAAGAATTCTTCGGTCATCCTCCACAGTTGTTTTCCTTGGTCTTCCGGGTCTTTTGGTGTTGCTGAGCTCACCGGTGCCTTCCTTCTTTTTAAGAATGTTTCAAACTGTTGTTTTGGCCACGCCCAATGTTTTAGCTATCTCTCTGATTGGTTTGTTTTGTTTTTTCAGCCCAATGATGGCTTGCTTCACTGATAGTGACAGCTCTTTGGATCTCATCTTGAGAGTTGACAGCAACAGATATCAAATACAAATAGCACACTTGAAATGAACTTTGGACCTTATATCTGCTCATTGTAAATGGGATATTGAGGGAATAGCACACACCTGGCCGTGGAACAGCTGAGAAGCCAATTGTCCCATTTCTTTTGGTCCCTTAACAAGTGGGAGGCACATATGCAAACTTTTGTAATTCCTACACCGTTCACCTGATTTGGATGTAAATACCCTCAAATTAAAGCTGACAGTCTGCAGTTAAAGCACATCTTGTTAGTTTCATTTCAAATCCATTGTAGTGGTGTATAGAGCCAAACATTTTGGAATTGTGTTGATGTCCCAATATTTATGGACCTGACACACATATATATATATATATATATATATATATATATATATATATATATATATATAAATACCCAGTAAAACAAAACAGCAGCACTCCGGTTAAGATGAAAGCGTGTCGGGCTTTATTCATCAGATGCCCCGACGCTTCAACCGTCTCTCATGGTCTTTGTCAAGCTTTGCTTGACAAAGACCATGAGAGACGGTTGAAATGTCGTGGCATCTGATGAATAAAGCCTGACACGCTTTCATCTTAACCGGAGTGCTGCTGTTTTGTTTTACTGGCTGTTTGTACCTAGGCCCGACTAGCTTGCACCCGTGGACATCCTTGGGAGTGCGGTCCTTCTTGCGGGATTCTATATATATATATATATATATATATATATATATATCTATATATATAATATATAATCTCAAAATATTTTTCTCAAACGTCCTAAAATTGCTAAATTTGACCAATCTTGCTTGTACCTGTAATTCCGTCTTATTACCCACAAGATGCCATTTCTTCCCTCTCCCCCCTTTTCTCTAAAAAACTATTATAAAAAAAGCAGTACCACTAATGACTACTAGGTTGTGGCTAATTACATTAGTATCACAAATGCTACAGAACAAGTAAGGTTTTTAGAATACATCCAGTGTGCAAAATCAGCATACAGAATTAGAATAATGGCTGAATTGCGCTCTTGAATGTCAAGTGTTTTTAACCCTTCCCCTGCTATCTAACCCGGGTGCTTTGCTCCACTAGCAGGCATCCTATGCAGCATCATGAAAAATACTCTCTTTTATGGCTTGCAGGCTGGCACTTAATTAAATGTGGCATTTGAACGTGACCTCGGCCTTTTTGGTTCCTTTTTTTTCAAGGGCGTTAATAAAAAAAAGGCGACTTGTGATGTGATTGATTATTACACCAGGAGTCTTTGTTCCAGTAATGGGTGAAGAAAGTGTTCTGGAGAATGCAGGTCGTAGTTGAGATTAACCATCCATGTACATTGCAGATGCCGCTGCTGCCGGCTCTCACATCTGCTTCATTATGGCCTTCACTGCAGTATCATCAAAACACAAAAGACCGTAGAGCATGTACTTAAAGTAACCGTCCTCATTTTGAGAACATGTCGCAGTTTAAATCGACCTGAGATGTTGAAAAACTTTGCAAATGCTTTGTATCATTCATCTTGTACTGACTGGACAGACACTGTTAAACCTCAACCGGGATCCAGTTGTGACCCTTCCCAATATAAAAACTACAACATTATAACTTTAAATGGGTGGGGGGTAAGCCACAGCTTTTATTTAAATATATAAATAACAAAATAAGGCACTCAAAACATTATTTGGGTTATTGCGGTATGCTCTCCCCCGACTCCGGTGAGCACGAATGCACATAAACCCCTCCACGTGTGCAAATTGCTCCTTACATCCGCCTTGCTGTGACTTCACTTGATACACACCGAATCAAACATAAACAACAAAACAGTGCTAACAAAGCTAACCGTCACTAGGGTTGGAGGGGAAGTAAACTGCTGGTATTGCTGTCCAGTCAGAGGGCCCTAGCGACATTGCCGTCACCTGGCCCCTGCAGATTCCCAGTTTATGTTCTTCATATTTGACATGCAAACTGCAAGTAAAGATTCAGTTTTTAGGTATTCTCTGCCTTAAGGGGTTCTCCACCTTAAACAATCCCTACTTCTTTGATTAGTCTCTTGAATAAATGCTGATTAGGAAGTTTCCTGCTGGCATCCCTAAAAATCAGCCGTAAGCTGTGAACTCAAACATTTGAGTTCCCTGCAGCACTCCCACAGGAGAAATTAGGTATTACATGGTTCAAATAAAAAAAGAACGGGGCGCTCACCGGTCTGTGACTTCTTTCTTTATTCATGATATAACCATGACAAACTAGGTAGTGGGTGATGTGCGAACAGAACAGGGGTGTCTTAAGTTATTACATGGTACCCGTCCAAATTAACAGGTTGTCTGTGCAATGCAGGACAGGCCCGCTGATCCAGATCTAGAGGTGCCCTTTGTAACCCTTCAAGAAACTCACCCTTCTTTCCTTTTCTGCTCCTTGTACCAGATGTCAACAGTTGGCTGCTCACCTTTGGTTTCCAGCTACACAACGTGATCCCTGGTTACCCCCGGCCAGAAACTGATGCTATGGAACCATCTTATGAATTGATCAACACACAGATGAAGACCCAGGAGTGGGATAACAGCAAGGTAATAGCTTCTATAAAGAGTTTTTCTTTAATATATCTTTTTGTAGGACAACGTTTCGCTACTCACCAGGGGCTTCTTCACCTGCGAAGGGCAGGAAATATTTATACAGTAAAAGCAGCCCTGTAACTCCAGAAGAACAAAGCTCTCCTGGTCCCAACTTTGTAAACCAGGTGCCGACTGACTCCCTAACTCTCATTGACCTCTTTATAAATTGTTTTGTCTTGAACCTTCCAATAGAGTTGAAAAGTTCCCACACCTTGCACCTCACTGCTGCCCTTGTTGGTTCATTGTTTATACAAGAACCTATTGTTTTGTAGTGCATTGTGGGGGATGTAGCATTTTATACCAAAACCTCAGCTGATCTAGGTTTGAAAGGGTGTCCTCAAAACAGAGGAGAGGCTTGGCACTGCCATACCTTGAGATCTTTTCCACAGCTGAACGACTAATCAACAGTGGCAAGGTCCGCAAATTCCAACGGGGGTGCTCATTGACCTGCACATATGTATATAACTACAGTTCATAGAATAGGAACAATGGCATTTCAAATGTGCAGATTACCAATGTGCAGCGGTAAAAACATCAGAAGGACAGCGGGAGCGATACCAAGTGGCTACAGCCATTTCTTGTGTCAGTGCACACTTCTTAGGGCCGACGGCATTGCGTTGGCCCATAGGAGTATGTACTGATGCAGGAAACAGCTGTAGCCGCTGGGTATCACTCCCGCTGTCCTTCTGATGTTTTTATCCACTGCACATGTAAAATAAAGAAATGAAGAATCCTAGGTATGGGTGAGTGCCATTGTTCCTATCCTATCCTATGTTCCTAGGTTTGAAAGTGCGTCCAACCTCTAAGCGACACATGAAATTTACAGCAAGCAGAGTACTTAAAAATGGTATAAAAAGTACTTTGCAGATTCCATTGAGACTGTCCCAGGGGAACTTACAAAAAGTCAAATTTCTATAAGTTTTAGCGAGAGGTCACAAACTTTCAAAAAGCAGGAAGATGTGAAAAATACTAGTAAGGAGGTGATGCCCTCCCCCTCCTGTCCTCCTGTTCATCCTGTCTCTTCTGCCTCCCATGGTCTCCAAGGTCCCCGGTTAAAACACTTTCTCTGTGAGATTTCACACCGTGCGCCTGTATCGACATGTAATGGATTTTACACTTTCAAGTGGTTGCAGCTAAATGACTTTTTAATTTGCGATGCAATCAATTATGTATGTCCATAGGCGTCCATTAGTCAAAGAGAGCTCGCAGCTAACAATACTGCCGGTGTGCACTATCCAGAGACACTGAAAAAAGGCTCACAATTATTTTTAAAATGCAAAAAAAAAAAAAAAAAGGTTAATGAATATTAATGTTTTATGCTTGGAGTGTTTCCAAGGGTCACTTTTAAAGGAACACTTACACTGGTGGGGAGGGTTACTTTCATGAGATCAGGGCCAAATGTTCAGTGTTCCATCAAAGCAAGGTGTTCAACCCATAGAAAATCCTCCTGAAGAATCAGGTTGGCCAAGGTCAATACAGGCATTCTTACAACAAGAGATATATGCAAATTAGTTTTTTTTCCTTTAGGAGGAGCATATTCCTTGTAGTGCAACCTACTGGAAGTATATAGCCAGTTGGTCCATTCTTAGCCTTAGCCTTGAAACATGAGTAGGGTTCATAAGCCAAACCAGAATCTCCTCCATATGGTAAGGTCACCATCCCCCTATCTGTGGACAACTGTTTTGGGATTGTTGCTCCCTGTGAGTACAGAGCAAGGGGGCTGGTTGGCTGTGTGAGAGGCTCTTTTATTGACTTACAGGGTGATTGCCTCCAGTAGGTGGCAGTGGAGAGCCATCTTTCTTCCTTTTTGAGGAGAGCTAATTTGCAAACCTTTATTCCCAAGGTGCATATGGTCTCCTCCATTAAGCTATATTCACATCCATTCAGCTAGGGATCTGTTCATGTAGCTTAGTGGTCTCCAAAACGTGGCCCTCTAGATCTTGAAAAACTAAAACTCCCAGTATGTCCGGACAGGAAATAGGGGTTGGGCTTACTATGTGTTTTGTGCAGGAAAGAGACAGCAAGCTGTGTACCTCCAAGCTGTTTCTGTTCACCAGAGTATCCTTACTGCCCCTGAAAGGTACAAGAAGGCTTCCCTCTCACATCAGCAGCAGTTCAGTGCTAAGTGAAACCCCTTCCTTGCTGTTCGGCATGTACACAGTGCTGCCTCCTGAAAATAACCCCCCCTTCTTTAAGCCGAAGGCTGTCTGGGCATGCTGGGAGTTGGAGTATTGCCACAGATGGAGTCACACTGGTTGAGGAGCACTAAGTTAGCTGGTGCACTACGTTTGATTTGGACATTTGTTCGGTAATAGTGAACACACATATATATATATATATATATATATATATATATATATATATATATATATTTGGCTATACAATAATAAAATTATTCTGCCACAAGTTCAGTCACTTTGCAGAAGCAGCACTGTAGCTGACAACTCCGCATACTCTCTGACCTTTTCCAAGCGGGGAAGCTTTCATCAAACCACTACGAGTCATTTTCAGCCGCTCTTCAATGACTTGACGCTTAGCTTGATGTTTTTGTAACTAAAAAGACTTTAGATCAATCATCCTAAACTTCTAGTTGATGTAGAGGAGAAACTGGAATTCTAAAGAAAATGCAAGACCCCCCTTCCCACATTAGACAGCCCACCTACAGAGTTGTGAAGCCCAAGACCAATTCAGGTTATAAAATGCGCTGTCACTTTTTATCAGAGACAGACAACAGTCAACTGTGCATAAATAAATTATATGGCAAAAAGGCTAGGGCCTAAGGTGCCCATTCACCTACAATCACTGCTGACCAACATCTGTTCCTCCCGATTTCCTCATGTACATACATGCTTGGCTCAGCTGAGTGTGCATGTGTTTTGACTGATTGGGGAGAGGGAAGAAAGCTGCTGCCAGACATCTCTGGTAATATCTCATATCTCTTGGCAAACCTCAACACCATTGGACATTTAATAAGAGCAAGGATCAACATTTGTAATATAGGGGGCACTGTGGCATTGAGATAAGGGGCATTACATTTGCAGGGAGGTCAAGTGGACCCTCAAGGCTCTGCTTAGAAGAGAATGGCTGTGTGTTTTTTTTTTTTTTTTTTTTTTTTTTTTTTTAGCATTCTGATAAGTTATTCTAGTGGCCAACCATTTCTGTAGATCACTTTGAGTAAAAATGACTCCTTTCCTCAGAAAAATAACCACTAGTCATCCATTAGCTATTGTTAGGGGAATTCTGTCTTTAGTAACAGACACAGCCAAATGGAAATAGGGGTTAGGCTTACCATGTGCTCTGTGTAAGCTGAGCCTAGCCTGCATGTCTATGTAACATAAAGCTTTTCAATAAAAATTATTTAAAGCTGAAAGCCAACCAACACTTGCACCAAGAGTAGGACCCTATAAACATAAGCTACTTGGACGATCCTTCCCAAAATGGCTGGTTCACCCCAAGCCTTCTCAATCAGGTAGAGATTGAATAATCAAGCGTCTCAGGGCCTTCCCGAAGACTGATGTTTTATGAAAATGTGATAGAAGGTTCCCTTTGAGGTAGAAAAAGCAGTGGAGAAGAGCTTCTGATTTACTGTTACCTTACAGCCAATGAGGGTTCAGAGTAAAGCTGGAATAATATGGTGCTTTGAAGTATCGTAGCCCCTTAATGTTGACGATTGATGTCCAAAAATTTTTTTAGAACTAATTTCTTTCTCTCTTGTCTTGCAGTCAATCCTGGGTGTGCAATGTGAGGTGCAGAAGCAGCTTCAAGCATTCGTCACTCTAGAAAGGTTCAACCCTGTCTACAGGTCCCCCATCGCTGGCTGTCGCTTAGGAAAAGGCAGTAAAAAGTTTGCCACCGTTGCCTCCATCTTTGGGAAAGGGGTGAAGTTTGCAATGAAGGATGGCCGCGTCACCACCGACATCATTAGTGTGGCCAACGAGGATGGGAGACGAATTGCTGCCATTTTGAACAATGCTCAGTATTTGGAGAACTTACATTTCACCATCGATGGTGTTGATACTCATTATTTTATTAAGCAAGGACCCTCGGAAAGCGACCTGTCTATTTTAGGGCTAAGTGGTGGCAGGAGAACCTTGGAGAATGGGGTCAATGTGACCGTGTCTCAAATCAACACGGTTCTTGGGACAAGGACTAGACGATATACAGACATTCAGTTACAATATGGCACCTTGTGCCTCAACACTCGTTACGGGACCACCCTGGACGAGGAGAAGGTTCGTGTCCTGGACCTGGCCAGACAAAAGGCAGTGTCTCAGGCATGGCTCAAAGAGCAACAGAGACTTCGAGATGGTGAGGAGGGTCTCCGAGCATGGACAGAAGGAGAAAAACAGCAGTTACTGAGCACAGGTCGGGTTCAGGGCTACGATGGTTATTATGTCATTTCCGTGGAGCAATATCCGGAACTCTCAGACAGCCCAAACAACATCCATTTTATGAGACAGAGTGAAATGGGCAGAAGGTGACATAGACGGTCATTGTGTTGACTTCTTGCCAAAGACAGCTACTGTGGTGGCCGCATACCCGAACTGTGTTGTAATCAAGCCTTTTTTGTAAGAAAACATAAGTAAATAACTAAAAAAAATTAAATAAATGCGAAAAACAAAATTAAAAAAAATTGGACCTGGAACAAAAAGAAGCGGTCTTGCGGTTGAAATTGCAACTTTTTTGTTTTTAATTTTTAATTTTTTAAATAATAAAGTTGGCCTTCACATGTGTTGAAAATGAGGGGAAGGTGTTTTGCTGTAGCGTGATCACAGTGACTTTTTTTTTCGTTCCCTTCTGAGGAATTCAAGCAAGGAGTGTCAAAACAGTACGGTCTAGATTGCAAAATACGAAACAAAAAAATGTTTTTTTTTTGTTTGTTTTCTTCTTTTTTTTTTTTTTTTATTCGGATGTCTGTGCGGAAAGTTTGTATCATCATCTCAACTCTGGAGCAGGGATCAACGCGCCTTCAAAGAACAAGACGAAGTGGACAAAAAAAATCTATTCAGCTCTAACTTTTTTGGAGAACTGAAATTTGCCTTGATTTTAACCAAAACTGTTCATATCATTTACTTTGTGTCATGATACAGTATGCGGGAGAATGGATTCATGGATTCTCTGTCCCCAATGTGTTGCTTGTGTTACATTTCAAATACAGTTGATAGTATTTTCCCTTCCCTTCCCTTCCCCAAAAAGTTTGGATGAGACTTGAGACGGCTCAGCTTTGTGTACCCCCCCCTCCCCCAAATAACTCGAAATGGGCTATGGGACCCAACAATATCAACATTTCTTGTGCCTCTAGAGGACAGCAGGACTTTCTCCACTTTCACTTGGGACACAAAGTGTTTTTGGGGATCCCGGTGTAGACATAGCTACTGGACCACAAACTTGACATGACCAAGAGTTTTAATAGATGATGTCTGTTTGTTTTTTATTTTAATTTTTTTAATGTTTTTTGTGGTTTATGTTTGAGTGTGCTCATGTGCTCGCAGCAGAGGCAGCCATTCTATGTCTACAAGTCAGGGACATCAACCAGCGGACCCCTGCCTCGCTGGTTCCTAGTTCCCAGGACAGCCGGTAAAAATGGCTGCCAGCACTTATATTTCTGAAGGCGTTCTCTGCCGTTCCTTCTCGGAGGAACATCATCTCATCCATCGGTCGCTGAATGTGTTATGTACATTTCCTTTCAGAACCATCCAGACTGTTCTTCCCTGCTGTTCAGCTACAACGCTCATGGACCTTGGCCAAGCAAAAATGCAAACTCTATTGGCAGGGGCGTGATTATTTTTTAATTTATATATTTTTATTTTTCTTTTTTTTTCTTTTCTATTTAACTGACAGCTGTATTGTTGGGAATGGATGTGTCGAAGTAATGGGTTAATTCAGACTCCTTTCTAACTTACTGGCCCTGTATTGGTGCTCACTTAGATCTTCTCTGCCAAACTATTGAGAGTCCTCGGTAGAAAATCACTGGGCTCATAAGGACAATTGTTTTTCTACTAAGGAGAACCATATATTCCATGGTAAATATTTAATGAATCCTCCTCCAATATCATTTCCCCTTGGCTTTCACTTTTTTGGGTCAAGAAATTTTTACCAAAAATTTTTAAGAAAAAGAAAAAAATAATCTTTCCTGTGGGAAATGATTCACCCCATACATAATAACTATAATACGCACAATGGGGTGTTTTAGGGTTAAAAAATAAACTTAGCTGCTTAATTCCACAAACAGTGCCACACCTATCCATGGGTTGTGTCTGGTATTACAACTCGACTAATCAACTAATCCCGGTAAACCTTTAACTATGCTTGAGGAAATGGACCCTAAAGAGCAATTCTGCTGGTCAATCAGATCAATATCCTCGTCCGTAAGGGGCAATATTACAGTAGTGAATAATAATGTTAGGCACTTTATGGCTCTGTAAGGCTCCCCCTTACAGAACCACAACCCCATGACGGACCCAGCACTCAAGAAACTCCTCGACCAATGGTAAACTCCATTCACCTATAGTGGGGTCTACTAGATGCAGTATTCAATGCATTCAGTGCAATTATCAAAAAGATGGAGTCTGCTAAAGAGGCTACTAATGGAGCCTCCAATACAAATGTCAATAGAGTCTTAGACATTTACTTGGCTGATTCTCCAAATTGTAGTTAAAACCATTGTTCCTTCCTCCCGCCCATTGAAATTAGCCTTCTTAAAGGGATCTCCACTTAAAAATTCTTCTGACTTGTGTTTTTTTGGGGTAAAAATATCAGGATAAATAGACAGATAACATATAACTGTTGTCATTTTCCTTTCCTGGATCATACCAAGTACATTATCTACTAGGGGACGACAATGTGCACAAGCTCTTCCTATCTTAAACACAGAATGACATCTGTGCTCCATTATAGGGCATGACCGCGGTGAATTTTGGCAGAGGATAAAATGTTTTGGTGAAATAAAAATTTTGAAAGGTTTTTGCATCATTCTGGTTAATTTCAGTTAAAAGGGGTTCTCTGCCCCTAGATATCCTATCCCCTATCCACAGCTCCCTAGCGGTGGGACCCAAGCGATCTCATCTGCGGCACCCCAGACATCTGGTGCACTGAGCAAACTTTGCTCTGTGCCAGATGACTGGTGATAGGGGGCGGAGGCTCGTCACGCCCGTTCGTGACGTCACGGCCACGCCCCCTCAATGCAAGTCTGACATCACGAGCGGGCTTGGCCGTGACATCACGAGCCTCTGGCGCTGCACCCGACGCTCTAAATGAACGCCGGGTGCTGCAAGGTGAGCGCGGGGGTCCCCTGCGACCAGACATCATATCCCCTATCTGAAGGATAGGGGATAAGATATCTAGGGGCGGAGTACCCCTTTAAGATGTTAGTCCTGGGCACTATGATACTAAACGGCACTATAAAGTATTCATTGCATTACAGTCATCAGACCACAGGCCACTAGTTAGGCCAGTAAGTGGAATATAAGGGTTCAGGCTATGTGTTTAGCCCCCGAGGGTCCGTTCCTACCCCCACCCCCCCCGTCCCATGTTTCACTTTACAGTATTTGTCCGTTTTCTCTTTTCCTCTTATGCTAACTCGCGCCTGTGGTCAATACGAGAAAAAATCCTCCACTGCTTTAATGGGTCACTTCCCTCCCGTTCCTTCTAGAATTACCGAATTAAAGCCATGGGGTTCCTTCATGGCCCAGAGCAGCGATCGTAACGCTTCTCTTCTGATTTATTGAGGTTGATGGTAGATAAGGAGCATCTGATGTGGCCACCGAATATTAGCGGCTGGATCCTGTTACAAACGAGTCTGAGCTTCCTGTAAAAACATCTCCATGGGATGGGGACTGTGTAGATAGAAGTGTTTACCGGTTATCCCTTTACTGGTTATTCTGTGTCTTGTAAAAAAGAAAAAAAAAAAGAAAAAACAAAAAGAAAAACTTAGAGATGTTATTTTGTAACAAAAAAGTGAAAAAATACAATAAAAATATTATAGTGATGAGAGAATAAAAGTAATTTAATAAAAAGGACTCTTTATTATTATTATTATTTTTATCAGCTTCTGTCTATGAAAAATGACTTGTATAAATTAAATATATAATATATATAACTTTATCATGTCATGTACAGTCATGTCACCATCACTAGTGTTGAGGAAACTTACAGTATATGCGGCAAAACCCGAACCGGACGGCTCGACCCTTGATTGCTTTAGGCCGCAGCACTTACAGTAAGTTCACTTAACACGAATTATCACTGAAATCCCATGATGAAAACAGTTCAATGATACAGTGTATATACAAAGATAAATCATTATGTAAATACATGACTTATCGTGTCCTGATCCTGAGTTATATCCTGTATTATACTCCAGAGCTGCACTCACTATTCTGCTGGTGAGGTCACTGTGTACATACATTACATTACTTATCCTGTACTGATCCTGAGTTATGTCCTGTATTATACTCCAGATCTGTACTCACTATTCTGCTGGTGAGGTCACTGTGTACATACATTACATTACTTATCCTGTACTGATCCTGAGTTATGTCCTGTATTATACCCCAGAGCTGTACTCACTATTCTGCTGGTGAGGTCACTGTGTACATACATTACATTACTTATCCTGTACTGATCCTGAGTTATGTCCTGTATTATACTCCAGATCTGTACTCACTGTCACGATTCGGCTGGCTGGAGGTGGATCCTCTGTGCCAGAGAGGGATTGGCATGGACCGTGTTGGTGGACCGGTTCTAAGTTGCTACTGGTATTCACCAGAGCCCGCCGCAAAGCGGGATGGTCTTGCAGGCGCGGTAGCAACCAGGTCGTATCCACCAGCAACGGCTCAACCTCTCTGACTGCTGAAGATAGGCGCGGTACAAGGGAGTAGACAAGAGCAAGGTCGGATGTAGCAGAAGGTCAGGGCAGGCAGCAAGGATCGTAGTCAGGGGCAACGGCAGGAGGTCTGGAACACAGGCTAGGAACACACAAGGGAACGCTTTCACTGGCACAAGGGCCACAAGATCCGGCGAGGGAGTGCAGGGGAAGTGAGGTATAAGTAGGGAGTGCACAGGTGATAACACTGATTAGGCCTGCTGCGCCAATCAGTGGCGCAGTGGCCCTTTAAATTGCAGAGACCCGGCGCGCGCGCGCCCTAAGGAGCGGGGCCGCGCGCGCCGGGACAAGACAGACGGGGAACGGGTCAGGTACGGGAGCCGGGACGCGCATCGCGAGCGGGCGCCTCCCGCGTCGCGAATCGCATCCCGGCTGGGAGTGATATTGCAGCGCACCCCGTCAGCAGGTCTGACCGGGGCGCTGCGAATGAGAGGATGCTGCGAGCGCTCCGGGGAGGAGCGGGGACCCGGAGCGCTCGGCGTAACACTCACTATTCTGCTGGTGAGGTCGCTGCTTACATACATTACATTACTTATCCTGTACTGATCCTGAGTTATATCCTGTATTATACTCCAGAACTGTACTCTCTATTCTGCTGGTGAGGTCACTGTGTACATACATTACATTACTTATCCTGTACTGATCCTGAATTATATCCTGTATTATACTCCAGAACTGTATTCTCTATTCTGCTGGTGGGGTCACTGTGTACATACATTACATTACTTATCCTGTACTGATCCTGAGTTATATCCTGTATTATACTCCAGAGCTGTACTCACTATTCTGCTGGTGAGGTCACTGTGTACATAGATTACATTAATTATCCTGTACTGATCCTGAGCTATATCCTGTAGCTATTTTATTTAAAATATAAAACATTACAATAAAACAATAACACAAGTATAACATACATTCAAATCTTTATACCTGTATTATATATAAATATAACAAATACACAAAACTTTGTCCATAAGCATGGGCAGTTTAAAGGCAGCACCCAGCCTCTCATACTCCAGAGAACGCACCTTCACCAAGTCACCCAGTATGTTCCTAACCACCTCATCCACAGGGAGGATTTTATGCTGCGTTGACACTAAACACCGTGCGTTCCACGTGTAGTACCTGATCACTGAGCTGACTAGGAATAAAGTGCACCGGTCCCAGCCTCCAAGGTTTCTGAATGCCCCATAGGCCCATTCCGCATAGGAGAGACTAGCCAGCTGAGGCCAACCAATGGAAGTACCCACCCTGGTGTAAACCTCTGTGTTAAAGAGACAATGAAGCAGAAGATGCTCCATGCTTTCCAGCATACCTCCACACTCTTCGTGGGGACATCCCCGATCCTCAGAGCTCTTGCACTTCAGATTGTCCCTCACACATAGTTTCCCAAGTCAAGTCCTAAAACTTCAAGGGGATCCTGATAGATTTCAAAAGCCCTAAACCAACCCCCAGATCCCGACTTGGGCAGTCCTTGAGCGCCAATGGTCTCTGGAAATGAGAAGACAGGACCCTCTTGTCAAGGAATTTACTCGACAGAGTCCTAATCTCCCCCATCTCCAGACCCCACCGACTGATAACCTTCAGAACCGGGGTAGCATAAGACGGGAGATGCCCGTGAGGTGCCCAAGAATTCTCAGATTTCTGCTATGGAACAACCAGTATGGTTTTTTGTTTAGTCTCCTCCCCTTTTATACCATCACTAACTCTCTGCATAGAAGTATGGAGGCGACCATAGTGCCTCCACTCCATTATGACTTCCTTGCTCTGAGTCTGCAACTTATATCAAACAGTGAGCTGGGCCCCCATGATCTCCAGAACGGAACTCCGAATCCTTTGTTATAAGTTGAGCGGGGATTGGCATGCGGTCTACACAAACTAAAATTCAGTCAAGTGAGAAGCACTAACAGTCCCAGCAAGGCAAAAGGCTCCCAGGAGTTACTCTGCATTCCCCTAGCTCTGATCTGCACTGTAAAGGATTACAACATCTGACCTTACCTCAGTAAAGAGAGTTTTCTGTAACCCTGCATCTGTGGTCCTTAGTGTCCCCAGCACTTGGCCCAGGAGAACTGTCTAACCTTGGAGCGTTGTGGTTAATGCTACCCTGGCATCACGAACTGTGCATAACCCCAGTAGTTAACCACACCATACTCTGTTTTCTCCAGCAGCTTCATAGGCTATGAATGGAGTGGTGGCATACGCAGAAGATGCCATTCTGGAGATTGTGCAGGACGTCCTGTGATCTTACACTTCTCCTTAATCCTGTACATTGGAGATAAGTTAATTTAGGTTGTGGTTATTTAGGTATTTTAGGATACCCCTTTAAATCTTAGGTTGTGGTAATTTCTCATCTGGAGTCTTCTCTATTTAATTTTTTTCATCCATAGTTTTCTATGGGCTAGCATAGGCTATTATTAGAGAATAATGGCTTAGCAGAGAGAGGGGGTGGAGTCTGATCACTGCACCTGGCCATCTAATTAAGCTGCTAGTGCCAGAGGACTCCTAGGTGAACTGATTAGACTGCTAAGTGGGTTGATGCAGTCTTGATGCTTTTTCTTTTTCAAAATGGGATATTTAGAGTAAAGTGATTTGACCTATAATCACAGGTGATTTATGAAGATTTTATGTCTTTAGGCCGTGTTCACACGTTGAATTCTTACTGCATTTTTCACACATTTATACAGCATTTTGTCTACTTTCACTTACATTTTTCTAAATTGTGGAAAAAATTACATGGGTTTACCTTGATTTGCACAATTGCTGTAAAATACCATTTTTTTGCCGCAATGTTGGGAAAATCACAGAAAAAAACAAAAAAAAATGCAGCAAAAAATCTTGGGGGAGGTTTATAATTAATATCCTGATTCCATAGTAATTGCAAGGTGTAAATAAAGTAGAGCCCGGCACCCACGGTGAGTGCCAGGCTCTACTTTATTTACACCCTGGACTTTTTTGCCACAAGCACCTCCCCTACTGAAGTGCCGACCCATATGCTATCTCAACCATAGTAATTGCAGCAGCCTACAGATCTGGGAGGGAAGGGGTCTGGTACCTGCTAGGAGGGATGATGACATCTTATAATTCAGCTGACCCAGGACTGACATTCCGTGACATACATTAAGCACAGTAACTTTTTGAGAGTGAGACTAGTGACCACATGACCCAGTTGCAGTAATAAAACAAAGGATAGGGGATAAGATGTCTGATCAGGGAGGGGTCTGGCCGCTGGGGCGTTCTGAACACGTAAGCTTGGAGGTTCCATTTTCGTGATGTCATGCAACACCCCCTCTATTCATATCTATGGGAGGGGGCGTGGCGTGACATCATGAGGGGCGTTAACGTGACATCACGTCTCCGGAACAGCGCCTGGCACAGAATGTGGGGGGCTGCATGGAGATAGCGAGAGTCCCAAAAGCGGCACCCCTGCAATCAGACATCTTGTCCCCTATCCTTTGGTCTAAGGCTGGACTACTCCTTTAACAGAAGTCTCCCAACGCGGTTCCTTCGTTTTGTAAAGTTTCCACTGAGGGTTAAATCTCCCTCGTCCACGTCAGGCTGTGGAGGCTTTTAGGCCTTCAGTCGTAATCTGTTTTTGAGTAAATTTCAAGCGGCCACTTAGTACTTCAGTTCTGTATCCAGATGTATTAGAGAAGTGTAATCTTCCATCTCGGGCATTACCAATACCATAATGCGCATAAATCAAAAAATTGAGAGGAGAAAACTAATAAGGTAGCCTTTGAGCCGTGTCTTGTAAATGTCAGGATGATCGATGACGCCTCTATTCATTATGCAAAGTCGTTGCACTTAACATGAAATTTTAGAATCTGATTTTATGTTCTACACAAAGAGCCTCCCCGCCCCGGTACGCGGCCGTCTGCTGCGTCTCACTCACAGCTTAATTGAAACCAAGTCTTTGGATTCTACTGTATGACGAGAGGAGCTTGACCTGTAGCCAGACACGGACTCGCCCACCTGGAAGCCGGTGATTCCCCCCAGATGGCCTCTTGAACCATGAAATAGGCCTCCCTCTTTAATAAATGTGCCCTGCCAACTTCACCATAAAATTTCTCCCGCGAGTGGCCCACTCTACATGCGTCCATATAGTAAGCGTGGTCATTTATATAAAGTGTACCTGTTGTTTCAAAAAAAAATGTTTAGGTTAACCCTTCAGAATGATGACAAGGTCATTTTAGTTCTTTCCCTGCTGTTATTGAGCCCATGAGAGCCCTCTCCGTGGTGCACAGCTATTTTAAATTTTCTCCATTTCTGTTTTCCTGGAGAGCGCACACACAGTTACTTCCTCTCATAGTTGCCTGCATATTTACAGCATAGCGCAGGATAAATCCCTTGTTGCTATGTCATTGTGGTCACAAGACCTAGTTACAGGAATAAAACACATGGATGCAGCTGCGCTGAGAGCCCCCTCCATGATGTACAGCTATTTTTAATTCTCTCCATTTCTGTTTTCCAGGAGAATGCATTCAGTTATTTCCTCTCTTAGATGGCTGTCTAGATTTGCTGTGCCAGTACATAGTGGTGGTAAAAGTGTACTGAACAGGCAGGCACTGTGGAGGGAGAAGTGGCACTTAATTTCCAAGGTACTAAAAGAAACAGCAGCACAGCAAGGAAGGGGTTACACTAAGCTCTTAACTCATATTGCAGAAAAGCCTGTAGACCAGTGTTTTCCAACCAGCATGCCTCCAGCTGTTGCAAAACTAGGAGTTGCATGCTAGGAGTTGTAGTTTTACAACAGTTAGAGGGACACTGGTTAAGAAACACTGCTATAAACTAAAAGAAGGTTAGTTATATTCAGGAGGAAGCATTGTGTACATACAGCAGCAGCACAGCAAGGAAGGGGTTTCGCTAAGCACTGAACTGCTGATGATGTGAGAGGGTAGCCTTGATGTACCTTTCAAGGACAGTAAGCATACTCTTCCTACTCTTTGGTAAAAATATATGGTGCTGGTGGAACTTTAATTACTTCACTACCTCTACATCACGTTAAATACATTAAGTCCTGTCATCCCATTTCACTCCATCTGCTGGGGAACGACAACTCCCAGCACACCCTGCATACTTACGAACTTGCTGTGAGTTGTAGTTTACAGTACAGCTGGGAGCCACAGATAGCATTTCCTTCTTAACCCATTCATGTCCTGTTCTTCATGATTGGTGGGTAGTTGCTGGCATAGGAGCTGTGCCCATATTATTATGTGCCGGTGCCAGCGGTTATAGTCAATATCCCTCTTTAATAGCTGAGATTGGAGATGACTACAGTCCCCCACTTTAACCCCTCAAATGCTGAGGTCTGTAGTAACGACAGAACCAAAGGACGGGTGAAGGCTAATGGATTATCTGACCGTGTTAAACGAAAGGCAATAATTCTTGGGAATACTAAGTATTCTAAAGCATTTTATAACAGATGAAAGGATTGCTGCTCCAAGTTCCCTGGTAAGATAAAAAAAAAACTTTGATGAAAAAAAAAAAAAAAGATAAAATAAACTTAATTTTGACATTAAAAAAACTTATTTAGTAAGGAGAGTAAAACTTTTAAAATAAGCAAACAATAAAAAGTAAATACTGTATGCTAATGTAATTGTGTATGGCAAAAATAAAATTGTTTATGGTTTTGTGCCCACAACCGTGCACCGCCACCCCCCAACACTGCATTTCTGATGCCACTGGGTTCTCACTGCTAACCTGCTGGGACACCTATATGTAAGCATAGTTTTAAAGTTTTAAAGTTGCAGCGACCAAAATAACAAGTCACGCGTCATGGCGGGTTTCTAAACTATGAATACCTGGAAATGTATCAGAGTAATTCATAGTGTTCTGGCATTGTTCGGCCTTAACTATTATAAAAGTTCTTGTACATAGGAGCAATATTATAGTAGTTTTATTCTTGTATATAGGAGCAGTATTATAGTAGTTATATTCTTGTATATAGGAGCAGTATTATAGTAGTTATATTCTTGTATATAGGAGCAGTATTATAGTAGTTATATTCTTGTATATAGGAGCAGTATTATAGTAGTTATATTCTTGTATATAGGAGCAGTATTATAGTAGTTATATTCTTGTATATAGGAGCAGTATTATAGTAGTTATATTCTTGTATATAGGAGCAGTATTATAGTAGTTATATTCTTGTATATAGGAGGCAGTATTATAGTAGTTATATTTTTGTATATAGGAGCAGTATTATTGTTACGCCGAGCGCTCCGGGTCCCCGCTCCTCCCCGGAGCGCTCGCTTCACTCTCCCCGCGGCAGCGCTCCGGTCACGTCCTCTGACCCGGGGCGCTGCGATTCCGCTGCCAGCCGGGATGCGATTCGCGATGCGGGTAGCGCCCGCTCGCGATGCGCACCCCGGCTCCCCTACCTGACTCGCTCTCCGTCTGTTCTGTCCCGGCGCGCGCGGCCCCGCTCCCTAGGGCGCGCGCGCGCCGGGTCTCTGCGATTTAAAGGGCCACTGCGCCGCTGATTGGCGCAGTGGTTCCAATCAGTGTGTTCACCTGTGCACTTCCCTATATCACCTCACTTCCCCTGCACTCCCTTGCCGGATCTTGTTGCCTTAGTGCCTAGTGAAAGCGTTCCCTTGTCTGTTCCTAGTCCGTGTTCCTGACCTCCTGCCGTTGCCCCTGACTACGATCCTTGCCGCCTGCCCCCGACCTTCTGCTACGTCCGACCTTGCTTCTGCCTACTCCCTTGTACCGCGCCTATCTTCAGCATCTTCAGCAGCCAGAGAGGTGAGCCATTGCTAGTGGATACGACCTGGTCACTACCGCCGCAGCAAGACCATCCCGCTTTGCGGCGGGCTCTGGTGAAAACCTGTAGTGGCTTAGAACCGGTCCACTAGCGCGGTCCTCGCCTTCCCTCTCTGGCACAGAGGATCCACTACCTGCCAGCCGGCATCGTGACAGTAGATCCGGCCATGGATCCCGCTGAAGTTCCTCTGTCAGTTGTCGCTGACCTCACCACGGTGGCCGCCCAGCAAGCCCGACAGATCGCCCTTCTAACCCGTCAGCTGTCGGAAATGTCCACCATTTCGCACCAACTTCAGTCGCAACTTCTCCAGCAATCTTCTCCTCCGCCAGCTCCTGCACCTCCTCCGCAGCGAGTGGCCACTCCTAGCCTCTGCCTGTCCTTGCCGGACAAATTTGATGGGGACTCTAAGTATTGCCGTGGCTTTCTTTCGCAATGTTCCCAGCACTTGGAGATGATGTCGGACCAGTTTCCTACTGAAAGGTCTAAGGTGGCTTTCGTGTTCTGCCTTCTGTCTGGAAAAGCCCTGTCATGGGCCGCACCGCTCTGGGACCGCAATGACCCCGTCACTGCCTCCGTACACTCCTTCTTCTCGGAAATTCGAAGTGTCTTTGAGGAACCTGCCCGAGCTTCTTCAGCCGAGATTGCCCTGCTGAACCTGGCCCAGGGTGTTTCTTCCGTTGGCGAGTACGCCATTCAGTTCCGTGCTCTTGCTTACGAGTTGTCCTGGAATAGTGAGGTTCTCTGCGCGACCTTTAAAAAAGGCCTATCCAGCAACATTAAAGATGTTCTGGCCGCACGAGAGACTCCTGCTGACCTACATGAACTCATTCATCTAGCCACTCGCATTGACATGCGTTCTTCCGGATGGCGTCTGGAGCTCCGCCTGGATATGGACTTTGTTCGCACAAAGCGTTTTTTCTCTCCGGCTCCTCTCTCCTCTGGTCCTCTGCAATCTGTTCCTGTGCTTCCCGCCGCGGAGGCTATGCAAGTTGACCGGTCTTGCTTGACACCTCAAGAGAGGACACGACGCCGCATGGAGAATCTTTGCCTGTACTATGCCGGTACCGAACACTTCCTGAAGGATTGTCCTATCCGTCCTCCCCGCCTGGAAAGACGTACGCTGACTCCGCACAAAGGTGACACAGTTCTTGATGTCAACTCTGCTTCTCCACGCCTTACTGTGCCTGTGCGGATATCTGCCTCTACCTTCTCCTTCTCTACTATGCTCTTCTTGGATTCCGGATCTGCAGGAAAATTTTTTTTGGCCTCTCTCATCAACAGGTTCTACGTTCCTGTGACCAGTCTCGCCAGACCCCTCTACATCTATTGTTTTTACAATAAAAGATTGGACTGTCTCGTACGTTTCCACACAGAACCCCTCCTAATTTGCATCGGACCTCATCACGGAAAAAAATTGAGTTTTTTTTTCCTCAGGTTCTTTGGCCCCAAGAAGAGGGGGAGACCCAAGGGG
Organism: Hyla sarda; assembly: GCF_029499605.1. Taxonomy (NCBI): domain Eukaryota; kingdom Metazoa; phylum Chordata; class Amphibia; order Anura; family Hylidae; genus Hyla; species Hyla sarda. Next base: position 17,532,013 of record NC_079190.1, on the reverse strand, counting down.
GGGTACTGTTACGCCGAGCGCTCCGGGTCCCCGCTCCTCCCCGGAGCGCTCGCTTCACTCTCCCCGCGGCAGCGCTCCGGTCACGTCCTCTGACCCGGGGCGCTGCGATTCCGCTGCCAGCCGGGATGCGATTCGCGATGCGGGTAGCGCCCGCTCGCGATGCGCACCCCGGCTCCCCTACCTGACTCGCTCTCCGTCTGTTCTGTCCCGGCGCGCGCGGCCCCGCTCCCTAGGGCGCGCGCGCGCCGGGTCTCTGCGATTTAAAGGGCCACTGCGCCGCTGATTGGCGCAGTGGTTCCAATCAGTGTGTTCACCTGTGCACTTCCCTATATCACCTCACTTCCCCTGCACTCCCTTGCCGGATCTTGTTGCCTTAGTGCCTAGTGAAAGCGTTCCCTTGTCTGTTCCTAGTCCGTGTTCCTGACCTCCTGCCGTTGCCCCTGACTACGATCCTTGCCGCCTGCCCCCGACCTTCTGCTACGTCCGACCTTGCTTCTGCCTACTCCCTTGTACCGCGCCTATCTTCAGCATCTTCAGCAGCCAGAGAGGTGAGCCATTGCTAGTGGATACGACCTGGTCACTACCGCCGCAGCAAGACCATCCCGCTTTGCGGCGGGCTCTGGTGAAAACCTGTAGTGGCTTAGAACCGGTCCACTAGCGCGGTCCTCGCCTTCCCTCTCTGGCACAGAGGATCCACTACCTGCCAGCCGGCATCGTGACAGTAGATCCGGCCATGGATCCCGCTGAAGTTCCTCTGTCAGTTGTCGCTGACCTCACCACGGTGGCCGCCCAGCAAGCCCGACAGATCGCCCTTCTAACCCGTCAGCTGTCGGAAATGTCCACCATTTCGCACCAACTTCAGTCGCAACTTCTCCAGCAATCTTCTCCTCCGCCAGCTCCTGCACCTCCTCCGCAGCGAGTGGCCACTCCTAGCCTCTGCCTGTCCTTGCCGGACAAATTTGATGGGGACTCTAAGTATTGCCGTGGCTTTCTTTCGCAATGTTCCCAGCACTTGGAGATGATGTCGGACCAGTTTCCTACTGAAAGGTCTAAGGTGGCTTTCGTGTTCTGCCTTCTGTCTGGAAAAGCCCTGTCATGGGCCGCACCGCTCTGGGACCGCAATGACCCCGTCACTGCCTCCGTACACTCCTTCTTCTCGGAAATTCGAAGTGTCTTTGAGGAACCTGCCCGAGCTTCTTCAGCCGAGATTGCCCTGCTGAACCTGGCCCAGGGTGTTTCTTCCGTTGGCGAGTACGCCATTCAGTTCCGTGCTCTTGCTTACGAGTTGTCCTGGAATAGTGAGGTTCTCTGCGCGACCTTTAAAAAAGGCCTATCCAGCAACATTAAAGATGTTCTGGCCGCACGAGAGACTCCTGCTGACCTACATGAACTCATTCATCTTGCCACTCGCATTGACATGCGTTCTTCCGGATGGCGTCTGGAGCTCCGCCTGGATATGGACTTTGTTCGCACAAAGCGTTTTTTCTCTCCGGCTCCTCTCTCCTCTGGTCCTCTGCAATCTGTTCCTGTGCTTCCCGCCGCGGAGGCTATGCAAGTTGACCGGTCTTGCTTGACACCTCAAGAGAGGACACGACGCCGCATGGAGAATCTTTGCCTGTACTATGCCGGTACCGAACACTTCCTGAAGGATTGTCCTATCCGTCCTCCCCGCCTGGAAAGACGTACGCTGACTCCGCACAAAGGTGACACAGTTCTTGATGTCAACTCTGCTTCTCCACGCCTTACTGTGCCTGTGCGGATATCTGCCTCTACCTTCTCCTTCTCTACTATGCTCTTCTTGGATTCCGGATCTGCAGGAAAATTTTTTTTGGCCTCTCTCATCAACAGGTTCTACGTTCCTGTGACCAGTCTCGCCAGACCCCTCTACATCTATTGTTTTTACAATAAAAGATTGGACTGTCTCGTACGTTTCCACACAGAACCCCTCCTAATTTGCATCGGACCTCATCACGGAAAAAAATTGAGTTTTTTTTTCCTCAGGTTCTTTGGCCCCAAGAAGAGGGGGAGACCCAAGGGGGGGTACTGTTACGCCGAGCGCTCCGGGTCCCCGCTCCTCCCCGGAGCGCTCGCTTCACTCTCCCCGCGGCAGCGCTCCGGTCACGTCCTCTGACCCGGGGCGCTGCGATTCCGCTGCCAGCCGGGATGCGATTCGCGATGCGGGTAGCGCCCGCTCGCGATGCGCACCCCGGCTCCCCTACCTGACTCGCTCTCCGTCTGTTCTGTCCCGGCGCGCGCGGCCCCGCTCCCTAGGGCGCGCGCGCGCCGGGTCTCTGCGATTTAAAGGGCCACTGCGCCGCTGATTGGCGCAGTGGTTCCAATCAGTGTGTTCACCTGTGCACTTCCCTATATCACCTCACTTCCCCTGCACTCCCTTGCCGGATCTTGTTGCCTTAGTGCCTAGTGAAAGCGTTCCCTTGTCTGTTCCTAGTCCGTGTTCCTGACCTCCTGCCGTTGCCCCTGACTACGATCCTTGCCGCCTGCCCCCGACCTTCTGCTACGTCCGACCTTGCTTCTGCCTACTCCCTTGTACCGCGCCTATCTTCAGCATCTTCAGCAGCCAGAGAGGTGAGCCGTTGCTAGTGGATACGACCTGGTCACTACCGCCGCAGCAAGACCATCCCGCTTTGCGGCGGGCTCTGGTGAAAACCTGTAGTGGCTTAGAACCGGTCCACTAGCGCGGTCCTCGCCTTCCCTCTCTGGCACAGAGGATCCACTACCTGCCAGCCGGCATCGTGACAATTATAGTAGTTATATTCTTGTATATAGGAGCAGTATTATAGTAGTTATATTCTTGTATATAGGAGGCAGTATTATAGTAGTTATATTTTTGTATATAGGAGCATTATTATAGTAGTTATATTCCTGTATATAGGAGCAGTATTATAGTAGTTATATTCTTGTATATAGGAGCAGTATTATAGTAGTTATATTCTTGTATATAGGAGGCAGTATTATAGTAGTTATATTTTTGTATATAGGAGCAGTATTATAGTAGTTATATTCTTGTATATAGGAGCAGTATTATAGTAGTTATATTCTTGTATATAGGAGCAGTATTATAGTAGTTATATTCATGTATATAGGAGCAGTATTATAGTAGTTATATTCATGTATATAGGAGCAGTATTGTAGTAGTTATATTCTTGTACATAGGAGCAGTATTATGATAGTTATATTCTTGTATATAGGAGCAGTATTATGGTAGTTATATTCTTGTATATAGGAGCAGTATTATAGTAGTTATATTCTTGTATATAGGAGCAGTATTATAGTAGTTATATTCTTGTATATAGGGGCAGTATTAAAGTAGTTATATTCTTGTATATAGGAGCAGTATTAAAGTAGTTATATTCTTGTATATAGGGGCAGTATTATAGTAGTTATATTCTTGTATATCGGAGCCGTATTAAAGTAGTTATATTCTTGTATATCGGAGCAGTATTATAGTAGTTATATTCTTGTATATAGGAGCAGTATTATAGTAGTTATATTCTTGTATATAGGAGGCAGTATTATAGTAGTTATATTCTTGTATATAGGAGCAGTATTATAGTATTTATATTCTTGTACATAGGAGTCAGTATTATAGTAGTTATATTCTTGTACATAGAGACATTATTATAGTAGTTATATTCTTGTATATAGGAGGCAATATTATAGTAGTTATATTCTTGTATATAGGAGCAGTATTATAGTAGTTATATTCTTGTATATAGGAGCAGTATTATAGTAGTTATATTCTTGTATATAGGAGGAGTAGTATAGTAGTTATATTCTTGTATATAGGAGCAGTATTATAGTAGTTATATTGTATATAGGAGCAGTATTATAGTAGATATATTATTGTATATAGGAGCAGTATTATAGTAGTTATATTCTTGTACATAGGAGCAGTATTATAGTAGATATATTATTGTATATAGGAGCAGTATTATAGTAGTTATATTCTTGTACATAGGAGCAGTGTTATAGTAGTTATATTATTGTATATAGGAGGAGTATTATAGTAGTTATATTCCTGTACATAGGAGGCAGTATTATAGTAGTTATATTCTTGTATATAGGAGGCAGTATTATAGTAGTTATATTATTGTATATAGGAGCAGTATTATAGTAGTTATATTCTTGTACATAGGAGCAGTGTTATAGTAGTTATATTCTTGTATATAGGAGCAGTATTATAGTAGTTATATTCTTGTATATAGGAGGCAGTATTATAGTAGATATATTATTGTATATAGGAGCAGTATTATAGTAGTTATATTCTTGTATATAAGAGCAGTGTTATAGTAGTAGTTATATTCTTGTATATAGGAGCAGTATTATAGTAGTTATATTCTTGTACATAAGAGCAGTGTTATAGTAGTTATATTCTTGTATATAGGAGCAGTATTATAGTAGTTATATTCTTGTATATAGGAGCAGTATTATAGTAGTTATATTCTTGTATATAGGAGCAGTATTATAGTAGTTATATTCTTGTATATAGGAGGCAGTATTATAGTAGTTATATTCTTGTATATAGGAGACAGTATTATAGTAGTTATATTCTTGTATATAGGAGGCAGTATTATAGTAGTTATATTCTTGTATATAGGAGGCAGTATTATAGTAGTTATATTCTTGTACATAGGAGCAGTATTATAGTAGTTATATTCTTGTATAGAGGAGCAGTATTGTAGTAGCTATATTCTTGTATATAGGAGCAGTATTATAGTAGTTATATTCTTGTATATAGGAGCAGTATTATAGTAGTTATATTCTTGTATATAGGAGCAGTATTATAGTAGTTATATTCTTGTATATAGGAGCAGTATTATAGTAGTTATATTCATTTATAATTATTTTATTGACTGTTAATATCAGTTGTGGCTGTAGTAACCCTTTAACTCCAATGATTTATATAAGCTCAGGTTTTATTCTGAGGTGGATTTTACTTCATGTGTTTGTCCTGATTCACAATTTTGATTTTGAATTTCTTTCCAAATTTTCCTGGTTGTGACTGGACACATACAGCTCCACCCCTTGTGTCAGACATATCTCCTAACAGTTCTGCTCTCATTGTTTATTTATGCTCTAAACTCCCACAATGCACTGCTTGCTGGTAACATCAAACAAGAACATCATTTGAGGTCCGGACAGGACAATTTCGGTCAATCGAATTAGACCAGTGTTTCCCAACCAGGTGCCTCCAGCTGTTGCAAATCTACAACTCCCAGCATGCCCGGACAGCCTACAGCTGTCCGGGCATGCTGGGAGTTGTAGTTTTGCAACAGCTTGAGGCACCCTGGTTGGGAAACACTGATATAGACACTTGAGAGGTTGAATGTTTGCTGCTACTGTTTTTGTTTTGCAAAGATGGTTTGAAAATGTAAGACTCAATCTGATTGGCTGCACTATGGCAAAATGGACCCATAGACTGAATGGGTGGGGGGGATCAATTAAATCTCTGCAGCAATGTTGTCAGAACTCATACATCTATTTCCCAAATGCAACCTCTGTATATGCCGCTGAGCATGTGCACTCAGCTCTTTTAGTCAACCATAGCAAGGCTGCTTCGGAGTAGAACCTGTGCTGTGAGAACCACTATTACCCTTTGTTTGGCCATTTTTGTATATTTAGAGGCAAGCGCATCGATTTTAAGAAGCTCATTTCTTAACCATCCCCATAGTTTAAAGGGGTATTCCATTTTTTTAAATATATATATATATATATATATATATATATATATATATATAATCAACCGGCTCCAGAAAGTTTAAATAGATTTTTAAATTGCTTCTATTAAAAAATCTTAATCCTTCCAATAATTATCAGCTGCTTAAGTTGAGTTGTTTTTTTTCTGTCTGACAACAGTGCTCTCTGCTGACATCTCTGCTTGTCTCGGGAACTGCACAGAGTAGAAGTGGTTTGCTATGGGGATTTACTTCTACTCTGGACAGTTCCCGAGACAGGTGTCATCAGAGAGCACTTAGACAGAAAAGAACAACTCAACTTCAGCAGCTCATAAGTAATGAAAGGATTAAGATTTTGTAATAGAAGTCATTTACAAATCTGTTTAACTTTCTGGAGACAGTTTTTTTTTTCCTGGATAACCCCTTTAACTTTGTTCTCCAGACGCACTGTAAGCATTTCTATGACTCGCTGCTATTATTGACAATTTTTCATGTCTTTTACCCATACGTATGTAATAGAATTTCGATTCTTGCAGGTTCAAGACATTTCTTTTTACGGCTGATTCCCAGAGGAACGTCTGTCATATAAAATAGTCCGCGGCGGCTCACATGTGCACATGTTTAGCGCTGATTCGAACCTGCTGCCGCGTGCAGGTGCAGCGTGCTGCGAGGCGCTCCGGACGGGGGAGGGGGACACATTACATAGGTGACTCCTGATGGAGCTTCAAGAAGATTACATTAGGCCCCGGCAATGGCATTTTCCAAATTTGTGCTTTTAATGGAAGATTGTGCGCCAGTCACGGACGTCGCTGCTCACATGTGCTTTGTGAACCCCCTTTATTAAGGGCGTTGTGCAGAAGGAATCCATGCTAGGCCTTAAAGGGGTACTCTGGTGAAAAAATCAACTGGTGCCAGAAAGTTAAACAGATTTGTAAATTACTTCTATTTAAAAATCTTTACCCTTCCAGTACTTTTAAGCAGCAGTATGCTACAGAGGAAATTCTTTTCTTTTTGAATTCCTTTTGTTCTTGTTCACAGTGCTCTCTGCTGACACCTGATGGCCGTATCAGGAACTATCCAGAGCCGGATAAAATGCCCATAGCAAACCTATGCTGCTCTGGACAGTTCCTGACATGGACAGAGGTGTCAGCAGAGAGCATTGTGGACAAGACCAAAAAGAAATTAAAAAAGAAAAGAATGTAGCATACAGCTGCTAAAAAGTACTGGAAGGGTAAAGATTTTTTAACAGAAGTCATTTACAAATCTGTTTAATTTTCTGGCACCAGTTGATTTAAAAAAAAAAAATTTTTCCTCCGGAGTACCCCTTTAAATCAGTCTGACGTTTTCTAACCTTGCTGGATAACCATCCTTATAAATTGTGGGTGAGGAGGATAAATGATGGGGTCCTTCCTAACCGTCCCTACGTAAAACACACCTATCTCCATTGTCATGGAGCGTTTCACCCAAAATGTCTATAAATCCTTGAATATTTTGCTTTCATCAAGTTGCTAAAAATTGTGTTTAGATTTTGTGTTGTAGATGGTTACGCTGGGCATGGAAGTCCTCAATGTGCAGTGAAGGAAAAAAGTATTTAATCCCCAGAGAGGCCCTTATTCAACGACTCCTCTCCTGCACAGATTACTTCTCCCTCTTGGAGACTGGAAACGTAAGACGATATCCTCACAGTGCGGACTGGGACAAGGTTAAGAAACAGAAACTTGATTGTAGACTAGACAGGTGACATGGCCTAAATGTAAGGTAAACCTAGCATTAAAGGGGTACTCTGCCGATAGACATCTTATCCCCTACCCAAAGGATAGGTGATAAGATGTCAGATCGCAGGCGTCCCCAGACCCCGATCTCGGCTGTAGCACCCCCAGACATTTGGTCAGGTGCACAGATTCACTCTGTGCCGAATGACTGGTGATGCAAGGCAGAGGCTCGTGACGCCACGGCCACGCCCCACTTGTGCCGTCATGGCCACGTCCCCTCAATGTAAGTCTATGTCCCATAGGCTTGCATTGAGGGGGCATGGCCATGACATCACAAGCCTCCGGCACTGCACCCGATGCTCTAAACGAAGGCCTGGTGCAGCACGGAAACCCTTTGGATAGGGGATAACATGTTTAGGGGTAGAGTACCACTTTAAGGAACCGGGATCGCTTTACTTTGTCTTCTCAACAAAGCCCAAGCAAGACTACTCACCAGCAGGTTTAGGTCTATTCAATGACCTACACAGGCACAGGGGTGTGCACGGGGGTGTGCATGTGCAGTAGCCAAGACCTTTCAACATCACTGGAAGTGGTGCGTTCCAGTGTTTTACTGAGGTTCTGGATTTTTGCAACATCACCGGCAGTGCTTTTATCTTTTTCTTGCAACAAAAGGGGACCTATGAGTGGAGGGTTAATCCAACATTATTTACATTTGATCGCTAAACGATCACTAGGACCCTATATTTCCCACCCAATATAAAACTTAATGTTTATTGAGCCAAGATTAAAATAACCTCACACACATATTGATCCATATTCCATTAATTGGCATGACACTGCATGCTATCGGATTGTATTGAAGAGATAGATTGTGGCTGCAGTCCACAATCTAAGGTGTGAGACAATTTAAAATCTTACACATTGCCCGACGTTTCGCTACAGGCTGTGGCTTTATCAAGGGCTAAGAGGCAAATGGCGGTCGCCATTTGCCTCTTAGCCCTTGATAAAGCCACAGCCTGTGGCGAAACGTCGGGCGGGCGGGCAATGTGTTAGATATAGCATAAAGACGGTCACAAATAAGGTGCACTGCCTTTCAAGGCGGAAAGCCACTCACAGAATACTAGAAGAATTGTGCGGAAGGAAAACAAAGTAGATAAATGGTGTCTTCTTTTAGTATTATCATTTACCATGAGAAATTTTCATCTGAGAAAGAAGAATTTAATTTCTATATTATTTTTTTTATTTTAGCTCTGGCTATCCAGGGGTTAGTGCAGAATTTTGTTTTTAGCCATTCGGGTATTTATTGTGAAGCTCCTGTGATGGGACATGGTGTCACTGAACACATAAAACGCGGCAGGCATGTCGCCCCGCACAGGTAGTCTGCGCTCTCAGGGCTCTCGTTCCAAAATTTCAGGGTTAGTCGCCCGTGTTCAACCGACTCCGTAAAAAGTCCTGGGAGATGAACTTACTGAGCTAATGAAATAATTCGCCAACGCGTTTTACCCAATTAGTGTTCATTAATGCAGATCTGTTTTCTTGTGAAATTAGTCCCAACGCGTCTTGTGTGTGTGCGGAGTGAGATCCGGCAGAAAACAGCATGGAGCGCTGAACTTGTATAACCGGGAGATCCATTTTCTGCTAAGTGCCCCCTCTGCAGACTCTTTATTACCGGCAGGACCCCGAGAACAGGTGCTCCGAGGCCTCATTACACAATGAAGAACTGAGATGCTTAACCAGCTGTGAGATACCCACATGCCTGGGCCACCCTCCTCGTACAACATCACAATGAATTACAAGACGCCAGGATGATACTTTCACATGTTCCCTGTCATGTTTTTTATGTGATTATGTATTAAAAAAAATCCATAAATTTTTACACAGAAACATTTATAATAAGCTGAGATTATCAGTTTGTAGCAACTTCCTTGTAGACTTTAGTGTGTAGACTGGAAGAAAGTTAGCAGAGTCAGCTCATTATCATTAGAGGGAGGGGTCAGCAGAGTCAGCTCATTATCATTAGAGGGAGGGGTCAGCAGAGTCATCTCATTATCATTAGAGGGAGGGGTCAGCAGAGTCATCTCATTATCATTAGAGGGAGGAGTCAGCAGAGTCATTATCATTAGAGGGAGGAGTCAGCAGAGTCATTTCATTATCATTAGAGGGAGGAGTCAGCAGAGTCATTTCATTATCATTAGAGGGAGGGGTCAGCAGAGTAATTTAATTATCATTAGAGGGCGGAGTCAGCAGAGTCATCTCATTATCATTAGAGGGAGGGGTCAGCAGAGTCATTTCATTATCATTAGAGGGAGGAGTCAGCAGAGTCATGTCATTATCATTAGAGGGAGGAGTCAGTAGAGTCATCTCATTATCATTAGAGGGAGGGGTCAGCAGAGTCATTTCATTATCATTAGAGGGCGGAGTCAGCAGAGTCATCTCATTATCATTAGAGGGTGGGGTCAGCAGAGTAATTTCATTATCGTTAGAGGGCGGAGTCAGCAGAGTCATCTCATTATCATTAGAGGGAGGGGTCAGCAGAGTCATTTCATTATCATTAGAGGGAGGAGTCAGTAGAGTCATCTCATTATCATTAGAGGGAGGGGTCAGCAGAGTCATCTCATTATCATTACAGGGAGGAGTCAGCAGAGTCATCTTAATATAATTAGAGGGAGGGGTCAGCAGAGTCATTTCATTATCATTAGAGGGAGGGGTCAGCAGGGTCATCTCATTATCATTAGAGGGAGGGGTCAGCAGAGTCATCTCATTATCATTAGAGGGCGGGGTCAGCAGAGTCCTCTCATTATCATTAGAGGGAGGGGTCAGCAGAGTCATCTCATTATCATTAGAGGGAGGGGTCAGAAGCCATCTCATTATCATTAGAGGGAGGGGTCAGCAGAGTCATCTCATTATCATTACAGGGAGGAGTCAGCAGAGTCATCTTAATATAATTAGAGGGAGGGGTCAGCAGAGTCATTTCATTATCATTAGAGGGAGGGGTCAGCAGAGTCATCTCATTATCATTAGAGGGAGGGGTCAGCAGAGTCATCTCATTATCATTAGAGGGCGGGGTCAGCAGAGTCCTCTCATTATCATTAGAGGGAGGGGTCAGCAGAGTCATCTCATTATCATTAGAGGGAGGGGTCAGAAGCCATCTCATTATCATTAGAGGGAGGGGTCAGCAGAGTCATCTCATTATCATTAGAGGGAGGGGTCAGCAGAGTCATCTCATTATCATTAGAGGGAGGGGTCAGCTGCCATCTCATTATCATTAGATGGATCTCTCCCATGATCTATTTATACCTAGGACTGTATCTATAACAAGGGGGCATCCTCTACGTTTAGAGGAAAGAAGGTTTCTACACCAGCACAGACGGGGGTTCTTTACTGTAAGAGCAGTGGAATTCTCTGCCTGAGGAGGTGGTCAAGGTGAACTCTGTAATATAGTTCAAAAAGGGGTCTGGATGCATTTTTGGAGAGTAATAACATTGCTGGTTATGTATACTAGATTTATAGGGACAGAACATTGATCCAGGGATTTATTCTGATGCCATATTTGGAGTCGGGAAGGAATTTTTACTTCTAGTATGAGGGTTTTTTGCCTCCTCTGGATCAACTCAGTAGGGACTGATTAGGGATATAGGTTGAACTTGAAGGACTCTGTTCTTTTTTCAACCTCATAAACTATGTTACTATGTTACCTTATCATTAGAGGGTGGGGTCAGCAGAGTAATTTCATTATCATTAGAGGGAGGGGTCAGCAGAGTCATTTCGTTATCATTAGAGGGAGGGGTCAGCAGTCATCTCATTATCATTAGAGGGCAGGGTCAGCAGAGTCATCTTATTATCATAGAGGGGGTCAGCAGTCATCTTATTATCATTAGATGGAGGAGTCAGCAAAGTCATCTCATTATCATTGGAGGGCGGGTCAGTAGAGTCATCTTATTATCATTAGAGCGAGGGGTCAGCAGAGTCATCTCATTATCATTAGAGGGAGAGGTCAGCAGAGTAATCTCATTATCATTAGAGGGAGGGGTCAGCAGAGTCATCTCATTATCATTAGAGGGAGGGGTCAGCAGAGTCATCTCATCATTAGAGGGAGGGGTCAGCAGAGTCATCTCATCATTAGAGGGAGGGGTCAGCAGAGTTATTTCATCTTTAGAGGGACTGGTCAGCAGAGTCATCTCATTATCATTAGAGGGAGGGGTCAGCAGAGTCATCTCATTATCATTAGAGGGAGGGGTCAGCAGAGTCATCTCATTATCATTAGAGGGAGATGTCAGCAGAGTCATCTCATTATCATTACAGGGTGGAGTGCAATGCAAAAAATGAAAAAAATTGAGGTGCTTTGCTCACCATTTGCACAAATAGTTTGGACCATGCCACCGCGATAAGATTACCTAATTTGTACGGACCCTACACTATGAATGTGCCCCTCTGTGAAGTCAGTTACCAGGCTTGTAAGGTCTGGAACATCCAGCACCTTATAAGATGGGTGGGATGCAGGAGCCAACATGGAGGCAGCCACTCCCCCATATGTATAACACAAAAAAGGATAAGTTGGCCAGCACATACTGATACCGAAACTACTGCATGGACGCGGCATACAGGTGCACGCTGCTAGGCTAAATATACACAAACTGGAGAATACAGCTGCACACTGCTAGCACAAAGATACAGATAAAGCATGCCTGGTAACTGACTGCACAGAGGCATATTCACAGTGTAGGGTCCGTCCCAATGAGGTCACCTTATCGCGGTGGGATGGTCCAAACTATTTGGCCAAATGGTGAGCAAAGCACCTCAATTTTTTCATTTTCTGCATTGTAGCAATATAGCATTTCATGTTTTATTTGTATCTTTGTGCTAGCAGTGTGCTGCTGTATTCTCCTGTTTATATCTATCTATCTATCTCATATCTCTATCTCTCTATCTATCTCATATCTATCTATCTATCTATCTATCTATCTCATATCTATCTCATATCTATCTCTCTATCTATCTCATATCTATCTATCTCATATCTATCTCTCTATCTATCTCATATCTATCTATCTCATATCTATCTATCTCATATCTATCTATCTATCTCATATCTATCTATCTCATATCTATCTATCTATCTATCTATCTATCTATCTATCTATCTATCTCATATCTATCTATCTATCTATCTCATATCTATCTATCTATCTATCTCATATCTATCTATCTATCTATCTATCCTATCATCTTTATCAATCATACCCACACAGCAGACAATAACAGATAAGGCCATATAAACCCATTGCAGACAATGTTATTCTCAGAATGGAACCATCACGTGTGTATATTTGTATATTCCTCCATGTTCGGAACCTTCATATCCAATAATAAAGGAGCGGAGGGAAATAGTGTATTATAGTCTTTGTTTATATGTAATGGTAACAGCGGCGACCACTAATTGGCAGCAATGTACAATAAAAGAGGCAATTTATCCGTGTAAATAACAAACACATTCCGCAAATGGTAAGAATAAAATACGTGGATGTAACAATTAATAGACGGAATGACTCCAACAAACAAATGAACATGTGCGCGGCACAAAGAGCCGAACGCGGAAACAGCTGGGAGCGAGAAAAGACAACATTTAATAAGAGAGAAATTAGAGGAATAATGTCGTCTGCAGTAAATCCATCTGGAGCTGGAGCAGACGAATATGTTCCAAATTTGAGAAACGTTTCAAGGTGAGCGCTCATAAAGAACAGCGCGGTTTACAGGTGGGAGACATTTTAGGGTCACCCTGCGGGGCACAACCTGGAGTTTATTTGTGCTGTAAATCAAAATCCCTGAAAGAAAAAGGAAAAAGGGAAAAAATCTTATGTAAAACTTCTGTAAACTATAGAAACAGAGTCCAGTGAATCATAACACTGCCAAATGAGGTGTAAGGTTTCCTTTTACATTTATACAAGAGGCAGATGATAGATAGATAGATAGATAGATAGATAGATAGAAGATAGATAGATAGGAGATAGATAGATAGATATGAGATAGATAGATAGGAGATAGATAGATAGATAGATAGATAGATAGATATGAGATAGATATGAGATAGATAGATAGATAGATAGATAGGAGATAGATAGATAGATAGATAGATAGATAGATAGATAGATAGATATGAGATAGATATGAGATAGATAGATAGGAGATAGATAGATAGATAGATATGAGATAGATATGAGATAGATAGATAGGAGATAGATAGATAGATAGATAGATAGATAGATATGAGATAGATAGATATGAGATAGATAGATATAGATAGATAGATATGAGATAGATAGATAGATAGATAGATAGATAGATAGATAGATATGAGATAGATAGATAGATAGATATGAGATAGATAGATAGATAGATATGAGATAGATAGATAGATAGATAGGAGATAGATAGGAGATAGATAGATATATAGATAGATATGAGATAGATAGATATGAAATAGATTGATATGAGATAGATATATAGATAGATAGATAGATAGATAGATAGATTGATTGATTTGAGATAGATAGATATGAGATAGATAGATAGATATGAGATAGATAGATAGATAGATAGATAGATAGATAGATAGATATGAGATAGATAGATATGAGATAGATAGATAAATATGAGATAGATAGATATGAGATAGATAGATATGAGATAGATAGATATGAGATAGATAGATAGATAGATATGAGAAAGATAAATATGAGATAGATATGAGATAGATATGAGATAGATAGATAGATAGATATGAGATAGATAAATATGAGATAGATAGATATGAGATAGATAGATAAATATGAGATAGATAAATATGAGATAGATAGATATGAGATAGATAGATAAATATGAGATAGATAAATATGAGATAGATAAATATGAGATAGATAAATATGAGATAGATAGATATGTGGTGACCAGGGCCAGATCATCATTGTTGCCCATGGAGCACTTGCTCCGGACCCCGTCACATTCAGGACATCCCTGTGTTCCCAAAAAAAATTTCAGGACACAAGGATGCCCTGGTTACCTCTCTGCAGCCCCCGCGTTAACTTGAATAATGCAGGGGCCACCGGGAGGTAGCGCACGCATTGACATCACTGACGTCCCGTGCGTGCGCCCATAGAAGAGCGGAGCAGAGCAGTGAGGAGGCCGCGCGCGCATGGTAAGTGACCAGTGGCACGTCATCTTCAGTGTTCCGACCACCTCTACTCCGGTCCCAGGACCTACTGCTTTGGCCCATAGGCCATAGCAGTAGATCGTGACCCCGGAGCGGTGGTCGGAACACTGAAGAGGGGCAATAAACAGGCATACAGCCTCCAGCCATACACTGTATATGGCTGAAGGCTGTATGTCTGTGGGGAAACTGTACTGCACCTAATGTGGGGAACTATACTGCACCTACTGTGGGGTAACTATACTGCACCTAATATGGGGGAACTATACTGCACCTAATGTGGGGGACTATACTGCACCTAATGTGGGGGGAGCAATACTGCACCTAATGTGGGGAACTATACTGCATCTACTGTGGGGGACTATACTGCACCTAATGTCGGGAACTATACTGCACCTAATGTGGGGAACTATACTGCACCTACTGTGGGGTAACTATACTGCACCTAATGTGGGGGAACTATACTGCACCTAATGTGGGGGACTATACTGCACCTAATGTGGGGGGAGCAATACTGCACCTAATGTGGGGAACTATACTGCATCTACTGTGGGGGACTATACTGCACCTAATGTCGGGAACTATACTGCACCTAATGTGGGGAACTATACTGCACCTACTGTGGGGGAACTATACTGCACCTAATGTCAGGAACTACTGTTTACTGCACCTAATGTGGGGAACTACTGTATACTGCACCTAATGTGGGGAACTATACTGCACCTAATGTGGGGAACTACTGTATACTGCACCTAATGTGGGGAACTATACTGCACCTAATGTGGGGAACTATACTGCACCTAATGTGGGGGAACTATACTGCCAACCTAATGTGGGGGAACTGTACTGCACCTAATGTGGGGGAACTATACTGCACCTAATGTGGGGAACTACTGTATACTGCACCTAATGTGGGGAACTACTGTATACTGCACCTAATGTGGGGAACTATACTGCACCTAATGTGGGGAACTATACTGCGCCTACTGTGGGGGAACTATACTGCACCTAATGTCGGGAACTACTGTTTACTGCACCTAATGTGGGGAACTACTGTATACTGCACCTAATGTGGGGAACTATACTGCACCTAATGTGGGGAAACTATACTGCCAACCTAATGTGGGGGAACTGTACTGCACCTAATGTGGGGGAACTCTACTGCACCTAATGTGGGGAACTACTGTATACTGCACCTAATGTGGGGAACTACTGTATACTGCACCTAATGTGGGGAATTATACTGCACCTAATGTGGGGAACTATACTGCACCTAATGTGGGGGGAACTATACTGCACCTAATGTGGGGGGAACTATACTGCACCTAATGTGGGGGGAACTATACTGCACCTAATGTGGGGAACTATACTGCACCTAATGTGGGGGAACTATACTGCATGTAATGTGGGGAACTATACTGCACCTAATGTGGGGGACTATACTGCACGTAATGTGGGGAACTATACTGCACCTAATGTGGGGGACTATACTGCACGTAATGTGGGGGAACTATACTGCACCTAATGTGGGGGACTATACTGCACCTAATGTGGGGGGAACTATACTGCACCTAATGTGGGGGGAACTATACTGCACCTAATGTGGGGAACTATACTGCACCTAATGTGGGGGAACTATACTGCACGTAATGCGGGGAACTATACTGCACCTAATGTGGGGGACTATACTGCACCTAATGTGGTGGACTATACTGCCAACCTAATGTGGGGAACTATTCTGCACCTAATGTGGGGGGAACTTTACTGCACCTAATGTGGGGAACTAGACTGCACCTAATGTGGGGGGAACTATACGTCAGGGGCATACCTATAGCATTTGGCACCCAGGGCGGACCCTTTGTTTGGCAACCCCCCCCCCCCCCCCCCCCACACACACACACACACACACGCACCCCCCCTTAATTACACCCACTCCCTCCCTCCCCCCAGGGACGGAGTGACAACACTCGGGGGCCCCGGAGCAAAAAAAAAAAAGGCAAGGGCCCCTGCTAGTCTCTGCAGCTCGTCAATCTTCTGCCACGCTCCTATTCCACCCAAATCCCACACACAATAAATTAAAATTTATATATGTAAGAAACACTTTAACGTAGGAAAAATTTCCATGACCAATAATACTGGTATACAAGGAGTAAATATATACCACCACACAATAACTGGATAATACCGCCATACTGTACTGAATAAAACCCCTATACACAGACCAGTATACTATACAGGATCTGTATACAATATAAGTGATTATATACAGGACCATATGGTGGTAGATATCAGCTGTACACAGGATGTGTATACCATATAAGTGACTATATACAGGACCATATGGCAGTAGATAACAGCTGTACACAGGATGTATATACCATATAAGTGATTACAGTTACATTTTGGGACTCACAATTACGTCTTTTCTGATCAGCGGCGTCCTCTTTCCTTTTCTTCTCCATCCGGATAAGACCGCCATGTGGATCTCTTAACATCTACAGGAAAAACCTGTCAGACTCTGCATATATTCAGTGCCCTCCTCTACACAATCTTTCCATCTATAGGCCCACAAACTGTAATAATGCCCTCCTTGGTGTCCTGCACAGTAAAAGGGCAGGTAGGTAGGTAGCCAGGTAACCCCCTCTTTCCCATAGGTATATGCAAAGTTACACCCCCCCTCTTTCCCATAGGTATATGCAGAGTTACACCCCCCTCTCTTTCCCATAGGTATATGCAGAGCCACACTACACCCCCCTCGTTCCCATAGGTATATGCAGAGTTACACCCCCCCTCTTTCCCATAGGTATATGCAGAGCTACACCCCCACCCCCTCTTTCCCATAGGTTTATGCAGAGCTACCCCCCTCTTTCCCATAGGTATATGCAGAGTTACACTCCCCCCCTCTTTCCCATAGGTATATGCAGAGCTACCCCCCTCTTTCCCATAGGTATATGCAGAGTTACACTCCCCCCCTCTTTCCCATAGGTATATGCAGAGCTACACCCCCCCCCCCTCTTTCCCATAGGTATATGCAGAGCTACACCCACCTCTTCCCCATGGGTATGTGCAGAGCTACACCCCCCTTCCCGAAAGGTATATGCAGAGCTACACCCCCACTCCCTCCCTTTCCCATACGTATATGCAGAGCACCCCCCTCTCCCCCCTTCCCTATAGGTATACGCAGAGCACACACCCCTCTCCCTCCCTTTCCCATAGGTATATGCAGAGCACCCCCCTCTCCCCCCTTCCCTATAGGTATATGCAGAGCAACCCCCCCTCTCCCCCCTTCCCTATAAGTATATGCAGAGTACCCCCCCTTCCCTATAGGTATAGGCAGGGTTAAAAAAATAAAAATAAAAAAAGGATGCTCACCTGATATCCCACGCAGCGATCTCCTCAGCAGGGGCCCGCGTCTTCTCCCCTCCACAGTACAGGCGCCGATGAGTGACGTCACCGGCGCCTGTACTGCGTGCTGCGTGGGGGCGGAGGTCACGTCTCCTCTGTGTAAGCTGCAGATGCGGCTCACACAGAGGGGACGCCTTCTCCTGTATGTGCGTGTATCGCGCATACAGGAGAATGTAGCGCTGTCTGCTGGGGATCTGGGACGAGCGTCGCGGACCTCAGCAGCGGTGGCGGCGGGTCAGTCCGCCCATGGCACCCCCCTTGAGAGTGGCACCGGGGGCAAGCCACCCCGCCCCCCCCTTGGCATGCCACTGACTGCACCTAATGTGGGGGACTATACTGCACCTAATGTGGGGAACTATACTGCACCTAATGTGGGGGAACTATACTGCACATAATGTGGGGAACTATACTGCACCTAATGTGGGGGAGCTATACTGCACCTAATGTGGGGGAGCTACACTGCACCTAATGTTGGGGAACTATACTGCACCTAATGTGGGGAACTATACTGCACCTAATGTGGGGAGCTATACTGCACCTAATGTGGGGGACTATACTGCACCCAATGTTGGGGAACTATACTGCACCTAATGTGGGGAACTATACTGCACCTAATGTGGGGGACTATACTGCACCTAATGTGGGGGAACTATACTGCACCTAATGTGGGGGAACTATACTGCACCTAATGTGGGGGACTATACTGCACCTAATGTGGGGAAGTATACTGCACCTTATGTGAGGGAACTATACTGCACCTAATGTGGGGGACTATACTGCACCTAATGTGGGGGAACTATACTGCACCTAATGTGGGGGACTATACTGCACCTAATGTGGGGAACTATACTGCACCTTATGTGAGGGAACTGTACTGCACCTAATGTGGGGAACTATACTGCACCTAATGTGGGGAACTATACTGCACCTTATGTGAGGGAACTGTACTGCACACCTAATGTGGGGGAACTGTACTGTACACCTAATGCGTGGGGAACTGTACTGCACACCTAATGTGGGGGAACTATACTGCACCTAATGTGGGGGAACTGTACTGCACACCTAATGTGGGGGAACTGTACTGCACACCTAATGTGGGGGGAACTGTACTGTACACCTAATGTGCGGGGAACTGAACTGCACACCTAATGTGTGGGGTCTTATACTGCACCTAATCTGGGGGAACTACAACCTAATGTGCAGGAACTACTGTATACTGCACCTAATATGGGGGAACTATACTGCACCTAATGTGGGGGAACTGTCGAGGGGGGGGGTGCTTATCATAATGAAGTGCTCCGTCTTCCAGGCAGCCTTAATCTGGTCCTGGTGGTGACCCACAGTGATGGTGGGACCACAGGGTGTAGCGGTGTAGGTGGATGGGGCAAGATGGTATTAACCCCATGGGCAAGGTGTTATTAACCCCTAATGTTCGTGACGCCAGAGTGGTTTTTGGGTATCGGGAACCACCCAAACAATATCTCAGCGGTGCATCCCCTTCATCTGCCCCCCGTGACTGATATCACGAAACATGTAGGGGAGGCTATGTTACAGTGTTATAGCCACTCCACTGACCCTGTAGTTCTGCAGGCACAGGGCAATAATACGCTCTCCGTATATACACAATAATAGTGTTGCTTACTCTAGGCTGGGTTTTTAACCAACAGGTTCTCATAAGTTTAATTTATAAATACAATAAATAAAAGTTACGTTTTAGGGGTGGGTGCTTCACACGGGGTATTGCACCCCCACCTGGAGTTACTCCCAGGTGAGGGGTTTGGTTATATGGTTATGAATTAACCCCTGCACCATCCTTGGGCCATTTATGAGTGCTTCCAGGTACTGGACACCAGCTGTGAGATCTCTGGTGTTTGCTGGTTGCAGTGAAGTGATGATGGTACAAGAGCAAAAGAGGCAGATTGCAGCACCCGCCTTCCTTATAAAGGGGGTTAAATAGTATAGAGACCGGACTTCATATTACCAGGATTTGTGGCGCTGATCAGGACACAGGATTCACAGAGCGAAGGTAATGACCATCATTTATATTTAACAATAATGCAACGCGTTTCGCTGCGCATGCTTGCTGACAAGAACTGACAAGAACTGAGAATACAAGAGAGTCCCTGTAACCTATTAACCTATGCATATTATGACATTTAACTATGACTATGCATATTATGACATTTAACTATGACTATGCATATTATGACATGTGACTATGACTATGCATATTATGACATGTGACTATGACTATGCATATTATGACATGTGACTATGACTATGCATATTATGACATGTGACTATGACTATGCATGTAACAACACTTTATAAATTTGACTAAGACATAACATTGGCGGATTGGGTTGCCGGAGGCTTTCTGCCCAATGCCTTGACTATTGGGGTCCCTTGGCATGACACACTTCTCCCTAGAACACTTTTTAGCTATATTTATGCTAGACATTTTCCAATAACACTAGACACTTGTTACCTTTGACTTTTTAGTTACATGCATAGTGAGTACAGGAATGCCTTCTGGCCAGCAAAGTATCCTGAGCATGTGGACACAAGAAAGTTACTTTAGACATGTGAGAAATAGGACACTCAAAGACATTTGAATGGACGGTGATATCTTGAGTGCTAAAGCCCTTATGTACAGTACATTAGATATGTGTACATGAATTTATGTATACTTATGGACTATATGTAGTACACAACTTTAATCTATAAGAAATCTTGACTGTACATGGTGTTAGTCCTTGTATTTTATGGGTAGCTGACCCTGGGTAGACCGTTGTGATTTACACAGCACCACCTCTTGTGATTCAGGAACACTTCCCTCTTCGGGAGCTCTTGGCACAACTGGAGTGATAGAGGCCTCTTGAAGATCCATTTCCAGAGTTGGAGCTGGTTCTGGACTGGGGCTGGCTAGCAGAGATACTGGAGACCTGGGAACTGGAGTGTAGACTGGTGCCAATGGTGACAGGACTTGAGCTGGTGAGGTGACTAGAGTTGGTTGCACTGGCCCCTGAGAGGGCATGATACCGAAGATTGCTGGTTGGCTGGGAGAGAACATGGGGACATCCTTGGATGGGTGGATCACCTCTCCAGGCACGTAGTCCCTCGCAGGTTTGACAGCTGGTGGAAGAGATACAGGAGGTTTGGGTAGGTCTTCTTTGCAACACAACTTTATCCGGTTACTGTGGACGACTTGCGGCTCGTACCCTGGTTTCTGGATCATGTACACATCTGAGTTGGGTATGGTACGGCCGTCACTGTGTAGGGCTCCGTTTCCCAAATGGAGTCCAGTTTGTGGATCCTCAGGAACTTCCGCAGCCAGACCTTGTCAAATAACTGGATGGGTTTGGCGGAGGCATGACGGTTGTAGTCTTGCTGTTGTTTTTGCTGAGTCTCCCCCATCTTTTTGTTGACAATCTCTCTGGCTTCTTGGATCCTTCTTTGGTGGTCAGAGACCCACTCCATAGAGGCTTGCGGAGAGTGGTTGAAGGGAGCTTGGAGTTCAAATGTCCGGTCTTTTGGCAGCTGCCCGTGTCGAGAAGCATTTTTCATTTTCACGGACCACTGTTCCAAAAATCTGTCAGACATTTGTGGGGTGTAGATGCTCACTGTACCCCTTATTACATTACATGAGGGGTGTAGTTTCCAAAATGGGGTCACATGTGAGGGGTCCATTGTTCTGGCACTATGGGGGCTTTGTAAACACACATGGCCTTCAATTCAAATTTTCTCTCCAAAATCCCAATGCGCTCCTTCTTTTGTGAGCATTGTAGTGTGCCCGCAGAGCAATTTACATCCACATATGGGGTATGTTCTCACTCAAATGGGGTTACAAATTTTGGGGTCTTTTTTCCTATTTTCCCTTGTGAAAATGAAAAATTTAGGGTAACACCAGCATTTTAGTGAAAAAAAAAGTTTTTTTTTTCATTTTCCCATCAAACTTTAATGAAAATTCTTCAAACACCTGTGGGGTGTTAAGCCTCAATATACCCCTAGTTACATTCCATGAGGGGTTTAGTTTCCAAAATTGGGTCACATGCGGGTGTTTATTGTTTTGTGTTTATGTCAGAACTGCTGTAAAATCAGCCACCCCTGTGCAAATCACCAATTTAGGCCTCAAATGTACATGGTGCGCTCTCGCTCCTGAGCCTTGTTATGCGTCCGCAGATCATTTTGTGCCCACATATGGGGTATTTCCCTACTCAGAAGAAATTGTGTTACAAATTTTGGGGGTCTTTTTTTCCTTTTACCGCTTGTGAAAATAAAAAGTATGGGGCAACACCAGCATGTTAGTGTAAACATTTTTATTTTTTTACACTAACAGGCTGGTGTAGACCCCAACTTTTCCCTTTCATAAGGGTTAAAAGGAGAAAAATCCCCCAAAATATGTAGTGCAATTTCTCCCGAGTACGGAAATACCCCATATGTGGCCCTAAACTGTTTCCTTGAAATACAACAGGGCTCCGAATTGAGAGAGCACCATGTGCATTTGAGGACTGAATTAGGGATTGCATAGGGGTAGACATAGGGGTTTTCTACGCCAGTGATTCCCAAACAGGGGGCCTCCAGCTGTTGCTAAACTCCCAGCATGTCTGGACAGTCAGTGGCTGGAGGCTGGAGGCTCCGTTTTGGAAACACTGCCATACAATATGTTTTTCATTTTTATTGGGGGGGGACAGTGTAAGGGGGTGTATATTATGTGTTAGTGTAGTGTAGTGTTTTTAGGGTACATTCACACTGGCGGGTTACGGTGAGCTCCCCGTTAGGAGTTTGCTCTGCGGCGAAAAATTTGCCGCAGCTCAAACTTGAAGCAGGAAACTCACTGTACACCCGCCCGTGTGAATGTACCCTGTACATTCACATGGGGGGGGGGGGGGGGGGAACCTCCAGCTGTTTCAAAACTACAACTCCCAGCATGTACTGACAGACTGTGCATGCTGGGAGTTGTACTTTTGCAACAGCTGGAGGCACACTAGTTGGAAAACCTTCAGTTAGGTTCTGTTACCTAACTCAGTATTGTCCAACCAGTGTGCCTCCAGTTGTTGCAAAACTACAACTCCCAGCATGTACTGATCACTGAAGGGCATGCTGGGAGATGTAGTTATGCAACAGCTGGAGGTACGCAACTACAACTCCCAGCATGCCCAGACAGCTGTTTGCTGTTTGGGCATGCTGGGATTTGCAGTTTTGCAACATCAGGAGGGCTAGAGTTTAGAGACCACTGCACAGTGATCTCCAAACTGTAGCCCTCCAGCTGTTGCAAAACTTCAAATCCCAGCATGCCCAGACAGCAAACTGCTGTGTGGGCATGCTAGGAATTGTAGTTTTGCAAGATCTAGAGGGCCACAGTTTAGAGACCACTTCACAGTGATCTCCAAACTGTAGCCCTCCAGCTGTTGCAAAACTGCAAATCCCACCATGCCCACACAGCAAACAGCTGTCTGGGCATGCTGGGAGTTGTAGTTTTGCAACATCTGGAGGACTACAGTTTAGAGACCACTGTATAGTGGTCTCCAAACTGTAGCCCTCCAGATGTTGCTAGGCAATTCACCGGCTTTCGTAGGATCCAGGGAGCCGCATCGCCGATAGCCGCCCGCTGCCGCTGGTAAGTAGACCTTCTACGCCGGTCACCGTCAGTTCCCCCGCTCTGTCCGGACTACAGTGGGTGGGCAAAGCGGGGGAACCAAACGTTAACCCCCCCACCCCCGATCTGCTATTGTTCGTCGCTTCTGAACAACCAATAGCAGGGATAGGATGGGTGGCACCCCTTCCACCTCACTCCTATCCCTTCAGGGGGATTGTGGGTGTCTTGGACAACCCCGATCCCCCTTATTTTTCGGGTCGCTGGAGACCTGCATGACCCGGAATCGCCACAAATTGCCAGTGTGAATTCACCAGCGATTTGCGGCGATAGCCGACATGGGGGAGTCTCAAGACCCCCCTAGGCATTTGCATGGGGTGCCTGCTGATAGATATCAGCAGTCACCCCGGTCCGGTCCCCACCCGGCGCGTGGCGGGGACCGAAATACCCACGAGCGTACAGGTACGCCCTGGGTTCTTAAGCACCAGGGCGCCCTGGGTCCTTAAGGGGTTAAGCAGATTACAATTGGACGGCTTAATCTTCAGCCCATGTTGGATCAAAACTTGCAACAGACGATGACATCATCTAGGTACAACAGGACGCTCTGAAAGTTTAGATGGCCCAGGCACCACTCCACCAGACGTCAGAAAGTTGCAGGGGCATTGCACAGCCCAAACGGCATACTCTTGAATTCGAACAGTCCCATGGGAGTCAGGAAGGTGTCAGGAAGTCTTCTCTCGGTCTTCTGTAGCCATAGGCACTTACCAATACCCGCTGGTTAAATCCAAGGTGGAGAAGTAAGCAGCCGACCCTGGGGCTGTAAGTGACTCCTCAATTCTTGGAAGAGGATAAGCGACCTTATTTGTGACATTGTTCAGTTTCCTGTAGTCGACACAAAAACGGATGGTCCCATGCTTCTTCTTGACCAAGACAATGGGCGCCGCCAAGGGATTCTGACTCTCTTGAATCACGTCCGCATCCTTCATGTCAACCAGCATCTTCTTAACGGTTTGATACATGCCTGGTGCGACAGGACGGTGTCTTTCTTTGATAGGTAGGCTGTTGCCTGTCAGAATCCGGTGCTGGATCATGGATGTACGTCCAAAGTCTGTGGGGCGCTTACTTAAAGCCTTGTGATGCCTCTTGGCGACATTGATGACTCCATTGACTTGATCTCTCGGAGTGGCTTTGTCTCCCACTTGGAGTTATGCCCACCAAGGCTCAGAGGGACTCACAGCAGATCCCGGATTCGCTTGGGATGTCCGCTGTTTGGCCACGTTGCGTTCTGTTAAGATGTCCCTTGATTCTAGAAGATACAGCTGGGCGACTGGAGTGTATTCAGGTAAGAAAGAAGCAACATCGGCACAGATTGACTTGCCGGACTGGAACTCCCATTGGTAACTGTGACAAGGCTTCTTACAGCTCGGACTAAGGGATGATCTTCCAACTGCATAGGCTCTAGCAGGGCTTGATAGTCCTTGTTTCTTACTCCAGGACATGCACGGCACCAGAGGACTATTTATGTGTTGGGTTGTAAGGTCACCGACCTGATGTCTTGAATTCGCACTCTGCAAACTTCCCCTTGCTGGTTGGCAAACTTCTGCTCCGCCCGTAGAACCATTAACTGGCCTGAAAGGGTCATGTTGGGGAGAGAGGCCTGAAAAGAATCAACATTGTCAGGTTCACACAACAAATTAGCATTCCAGTACTTATATAAAACATCTTTAGATATAGTAGACACTTGTGACCCTGTATCTATCAACGCCTCCAACTGTATACCTTCTACAACAATTTTTACATAAGGGCAGAAGGCAACATAAAGGGATAGCCATGACTTAGGGTGTTTAAGAGTTGTGACTGCTGGCTGTTTTCCTGGAGGCCGGTCCTGGAGGCCGGAATACCTAGCGAGTGAAGGAGCACAGTAACTGGGATTATATGGGGCAGGAGTAGAGGGCGTTTCTGTAGACAAGGATTGCTCACGGGAGAGGGGAGAAGGCCGGGTGGCGAGCTCCCTGATAATTGTGCTGTCAATTGTGCAAGGTCTTGTTTACTACTTTGTAAGTCTCCGTAGTGACTGACATGGCTGCTTGGACTGCGGTCGGGGCAGTAGAACGGGGCAGTATAGGCCTGACCGTCGCCCCTGAGTGCTCCTGAGCAGGTGCAAGGGGAGTACAAACATCTTTAGACTCAGTCCCGGACTCAATTACTTGAATAGCCAGTCTTTTAAAAGCGGGGAAGGACAGACTGGGGTTCTGAACTGCTAGCATTCTCAACTGGGCTTTGTCCCACTTATTACAAGCTCCATTGATAAACCTGTCCATTAACACCTTATTGCGCTGCCCGGGCGTGATACCATCTATTTTTTGAACAGTCTCTAGGGCATTCTGTACGGCGACGGCATAAGCTCTTAGAGTCTCACCTGGTTTCTGTCGCCTCTCATACAATCGGAGGTATACCTCTGAGGGAGAATGTGACTCGAATACCTGGTACAGCCCTTCAAATATCTGCTCTACCGTCGTCTTCTCAGAGGCTGGTCAGGTGTGGACTTCTTCAAGCACTGATCCATATATTTATCCTGTGAGCAGCTGCACCTGTTGATTAGAAGGGAAAGAGTAAAAGACAAACAAACTCTGGATCTTCTCCTTGAAATCCCTCAGGGTGAAGGGGTCTCCGTTGTAGGTAGGGAGGACAGGATTCTCCAAGAATACCTGTGCTGACATCTTGTAGACTTTTTGAGTACGCCATTACTTTAAGATGAATTGAGCGCGCTGTCGCTTTATGATGCTTTGAGTGCGCTGTTGCTTTAAGATGATTTGAGTGTGCTGTCGCTTTAAGATGATATGAGTGCGCTGTCACTTTAAGATGCTTGGCAATATGCTGCAGTGACTTAATCTTTATTACCTGGAACCCTCTGAGTGGCGCTCCCCATCTATACTGCAAGTACCTGGAGACACTGTTGGGCACTAAGGGGATAATGCGAGTCGCCAATGGTGCCAGAGACTTACTCTAGGAGATCGTTGGTTTATGCAGAGTCTGCGCTGCAACGGGAGCTAAATTGTAGATCGAAGAGCCGGGCGCAGCCACCGGAACCTTCAATATGGCTACACCCAGGGAACTTCCTGTTTGGTCCGGCTGGTAAAGTCTTCCCCCGTGCAACACAGGGCGGATCTTTAGTTCCTTCTCGCAGACTAAAGAGGCGTCACCGCTGGGGACTGACAGGGCAGAGCTGAGGCCACTCGCGCGTGCGGGAAAAAACAGACTATGTTTAACCCTTTCAGGTACTAACTTTACACACTTTGCAACAGCAATTAACAGTTTTTCCTTCACCTCCCCCACTACTTCACCAGCGCCTGTCAGTAATAATTTGCAATGAGAACAGTCCCGTACACTTTTCTGGCGCAAACTTTTTTGCATCGGCATGTGATTTTTCTCGGACACAATTCAGACTCAGACTAGGGGGGTGGACTTGTGGCTTTATGGCGGGACCCCAGGGTGTAGCGGTGTAGGTGGTGGGACAAGATGTATTAACCCCTTTGGGCCAGGTGTTGTTAACCCCGAGTGTTCGTGATGCCAGAGTGTGGTAGTGAAAGCAGAGTCCACAACCAGTTATGATTTAACTGAGTTAAAACAGATGGAATTATCTTCACAGCTAGGCCACATTCCCAGAGAGGTGTCCAGGAACCCAGAGGGGGGCTGAGCCAAAGCCCATTGGCCAAGCTGCGGATCATAGGTTAAGCTGGTGCCCTCTGGGTAACATCATGTGACATAAACATAACATGTGACATTTCACAGGTCCTTTAGACAACATCTCACAGCATCTCACAGGTCTTTTATACTAACTATCCATTAGGACACTAACTACAATCCCATTATAATAAATACAACAGCAGCAGGGAAGACACTACAGGAGAGCCTGAGAGGGCCTAAGGATAGTACAGAACCATGTTCTGTACTGGGACATTGCACATCCTTTACAAGTGTTGCCCCACTGGTGGCAGAACAGAACAATATAGACCATATGGGCAGCACAGTGTCTCAATGATTAGCACTGTTGCCTCATCGCACTGGGGTCCTTGGGTCAAATCAGGTGTTGGGTGTTGGATGTGTCAGCCCTTTAGTTACATTTTTTTTATCAGTTTTTGGTAATGGTGGGGGGAAGACTGGAGAACATACAGTATAAGGCATTTCCCTCCTCTTCTGCACCATGCGTGAACGATACCCCGTCTTATCTGCTCCTTGGTCGCCAATATTTCCAACGACTCGTGACTTGTAAACATGTAATTGACGGCAACTTTGCTAGCGATGGTTTATGGAATCCCCTAAAAGTCTACGAGAATTGTCCTGTATGCGAGATTAAAATTCAGCGTGGTATTTACCTTCCTTTTTATTACATTCACCACTGAACAAGAGCCGCCTATTCCCGCATATTTATAAAATGTCACTTGATCCGCTTGTTCTTCGGGGAACGCCATCTAATCATATATTTGCTGCCTCTGTAATTCCTGGTAAAATTTATAAGGCGCGAGCTCGCAGGCTAAAATTAAACAACTTGCCTCCTGTGTACTATCAGCCCCAAAAGCTGAGACTGATTTGAGTAGAAATTTTTATTTATTTATTTATTTATTTTATATTTATTATTTTATATTTATTTAAATTTTTCTTATTAATTAATTTATTATATTTAATATATTATATTACATTACTTTTTTAAAGATTTATTATATTATATTTATTTACATTTTTTATTCCTTATTTATGTATTTATCATATTTAATATATTACATTTATTTATGTATTTGTTATTTTATATTAATTGTATTATATTTATTTACATTTATTTATTTTTATTTATTAATTAAATTAGATTACATTTATTTAGTCATTATATTATATTATATTATATTTATTATACTGTACTGCATTCTATTTCATTATATGTCTATTTATTATTTTAGATTTGTTATATCATTTGTATTTATTTTATAGAATTTTTTTGACATGAGGTTGTCAGATTTTTGGGTTCAAGGAGGAAGAGAACCCAGAACTCCATTAAACATGAATCATTTATGGGGGTGTGGCTTGCTCATGGCGGCGTGAAGACGCACTTCTCCTTGGCTCTGTCCCCTGACTCACTGCAACAGCACTTACCGGGCTCCGGCAACACCTTATCCAGATCAATCTGATGCCTAACAAGCGGGGGAAGAAACAGGCTACCTCCATACCTCCCGACGGCGGCTCCATCGCTCACTATTTCGGCAGCTTGCGGTCAGACAGAAGCGGCTCTCCGAGGCCTAAGATGGCGGCGGCTGCAGGCGCGCGGTCTTCACATCGCTCGACTGCGCGCGCGTGTCCCCCTTCGCCTGCTCTCTCCCATGTCTCCCGCGGCTCCCACTCTGACGGAACAGACGAGGGTGAGTGGGACCTCAAATCTTATTTAAAAGCTTTACCTACTAAAAAGGACTTTGATAAATGTGTGCATAGATTGGAGGCCAGCTATAAGAGGGAAATGGACTCCCTTAAAGGGGACATGCGACAGCTGGGACAGCATATTGAAGACATTGAGAAACACCAGGAGGCTCTTGGTGACAGAATGGACTATCACCAGCAGGTCCTGCAAGACCATGCTGCTAAGCTC
This sequence comes from Hyla sarda, assembly GCF_029499605.1. Classification (NCBI taxonomy): domain Eukaryota; kingdom Metazoa; phylum Chordata; class Amphibia; order Anura; family Hylidae; genus Hyla; species Hyla sarda. The sequence continues at coordinate 17,502,765 of NC_079190.1, read as the reverse complement.
TCGGACCTTATGTATCAACAGGAGGACATTGAAAACCGCCATAGGCGGAATAATATTAGACTGCGGGCATACCTGAGACTGTATTACCACCTGATTTAGACAGCACAGCTCAGAAGGAATTTGGCATGTTGTTGGGCCTGGATGCACCCTCCTCCATTGAGCTGGACCGTATCCATCGCTCTCTGGGTGATTTATTGTTTCTGACTGCTTGTTCAGTCATACCTTGGATTGCCTTTACTTTGGGCTGAGATGGGCTGGCATTGCCCTACCAAGAACCCTGCGGTGTGTGGGATACCGCCTTGCTGCTCTCCTAGTGGCTAGTATACTGTTCACTGCTAGTGCTGTTACCAAAACTTTTAGGTTTTTCCGTATATGTTTCTTCCTCTTGTTTCTGTCCTTCCTTTCTTTCTCTCTTATCTTCTCTCTTGGTTTGTCTCTTCTCTTTCTCCTCTTCCCTTCTCCTACCCCTCCCTTTTACCCCTTTTCTGCCCCTCCCCATCCTCCCCGTCCCCCTGACCCTTAGTGAACCACCATGGATACATTATCTGTCTGTTCGTTTAATGTGAAGGATCTGAATGTCCCTGAAAAGCGACGCCAAATATCTAGGTACCTACATAAACAAAAGTTGTTAATTGCCCTGTTTCAGGAAACGCATTTTCTATCTACTAGTTGCCCAGTGATTACTGACCGGTTATATCCGGTATGGTTTCACTCAATGTCTACTGATTCTAAATCTATAGGGGTGTCTATAGCCTTTCATAGGTCCTTCTAGCCTACTGTATTGAAATCATCATGTGACCCTCATGGTCGCTATGTGTTTATACAATGCTCTCATTCCTCCCATGTATTCACCATTGCCTCTGTTTATTTTCCTAACCAGGGACAGGTTTCCTTTGCCTCTAAGGTCCTTCGTCTTCTGGATGAATTTGCTGGCTCCTCGCATATAATCTTGGGGGGTGATTTCAACTGGGTATGGGATCCTCTCTTGGACACATCCACTGGTAAGTCCTCTTTGTCCTTTGCAGCTTTGCGTAGACTGAGGAAAGAACTCCTTGATCACCGGCTGGTGGACGTGTGGCGCACGACTCACCCCGGGGTTAGGGACTTCACCTTTTTTCACTTGCCCATAAATCCTATAGTCGCCTAGATATGGTGTTCCTTAGCCATCCTCTCCTTTCTCTTTCCCCACGCGCAACTATTGCCCCGATAGTATGGTCGGACCATGCCCCGGTCCTTGTCAGCATACAATTCTCTCCTAGTGCTCCCCGTGCGTTCTCCTGGAGGCTAAATGATCATCTTCTTAAGGATGTTTTATGTCTGCAGGAAGTTAAAAGAGTGATCTCTGACTTTTTGGAAATCCGACGCTACCTCGGCAGCATTGAAGTGTACGGTCTGTGGCATATTTATAGCTCATGGCTCTCGTCTCAAAAAGGAACATGCTCGCCAATTGCGTACTCTCTTTGACTCCCTAGCCTCCTTGGAAGCATCGAATAAGAGATGCTTTTAACAGATACTCACTTGCCTAGATAGGAGATCATTTTGCTTAAGGGAAAGGGCGCATAGGGGATACTACGAGTATGCTGACAAGGCTGGCTCCTGGCTCTCCAGGGCTTTACACCCACGATTGTCCACCCCTTACATCTTATCCCTGACATCTCCCACGTCAGGCAAATTACACTCAACACCGCAGATTTTTGAGGAGCTCCGAACTTATTATCAATCCTTATATAATATCAAGGGTAGATATTCGGATCTTCCTGTTTCTGCTTTGCTTGATAAAATTAACTCCTACTTAGAACACCATAGTCTTCCTGCTCTGTCCTCCTCCTCTTGGGAGCATCTGGAGCGGCCGCTGGAGCTTGGGGAGGTGACCGACGCCATCAAAGTTTTGAAAAACGGTAAGAGTCCGGGACCCGATGGGTTTACGGCTCGATTTTACAAACTTTTCTCTGACATGGTAGCTCCTCCTTTATTACGATCCTTTAATTTTGTAAGCGACGGTGCTCGCTTCCCTCCTCAGGCTCTAGCTGCCCATATTACGGTGCTCCCGAAACCCAATAAAGACCCCTCTAGCTGTAGTAATTATCGACCCATTTCGCTCCTTAATATAGATCTCAAATTGTACTCTAAGATCTTGGCCTCATGTTTAGGCCCCTTACTACCCTCACTTATACATACTGATCAAGTGGGCTTTGTCATGGGCCGCGAAGCTAGGGATAATACCTTGAAGTCGTTCTCTCTCATTGCCGCATTCAAATCCAAAGGCCTTCCCCTTTGCCTTCTTTCTATAGACGCTGAAAAGGCTTTCAATAGAGTAGGTTGGGAGTTTCTGGATCTGGCTTTGGCCCATATGGGGATGGGACCTAAGTTTCACAACCATTCTCTGGCCCTTTATAGAGGTGAAACAGCCCAAGTTAAGGGGAATGGTTTGCTCTCTGCCCCGTTTGATGTTAGAAATGGGATACGGCAGGGTTGCCCCCTGTCCCCACTTCTTTATGTGATTGCGATGGAATATTTGGCTGTGGCATTGAGACAGAACGACTCCATCAGGGGTCTCTCCTTCCGTTCCTCCACTTATAAGTTGTCGCTTTTTGCTGACAACTTACTGTTATATGTTTCCTCCCCTCGTATTTCCATTCCTGTTATTCTTTCTGAGTTTGCAGACCATGGTGCTTTGAGTAATTTCAAGATTAACTCGCATAAATCGGAAGTTCTCAACATCTCCATGCCCCCAGATGTCTTTACTGAGCTCACCTCTCAATTTCCCTTCAAAACTCCACACAACACAATTATGTATTTAGGCATACAATTGGGACCTGATCTTTCCTCCTTGTTTCATATTAATTATCTCCCCTTACTGAGCTCACTGGAACGGGACTTTTCTTCCAGGGGCAAGCTCACGCTCTCATGGTTTGGCAGGATGGCGGTGGTCAAGATGGATGTTTTACCATGTTTACTATATCTTATGCAGACGCTACCCTTTCGGATTCCGGTGTCCTTCTTCTCCAGGCTCCGCTCCATGATAACCAGATTCATTTGGTCCGTAGGTGGTCCTAGATTACGTTATCAGATCCTGATACGAAGCCGGGAGAGGGGAGGCGCGGGACTCCCGGACTTCCGTCTTTATTATAAGGCGGTGATTTGCTCTCGCATCCTGGATTTCTGCCATCATGCCTCCTCCAAACAATGGGTAGCTCTGGAAACTGATCTTTCTCCATTACATCCTGCGGCTCTTCCCTGGTTGCCCCCAGGGTCTAGACCTTCTAGTGTTGCTCTTCCTTTTCTCATACGCCTTCTTTTGCCGGTGTGGGACTCCATTCTACATACCTCAGACATTTCATCCCGCCCTGGACCCCTTACTCCTCTGTTTAGTAACCCGGCTCTTGGTCATGACTCGGCAGTCCTTGCCTTATTGTCCTGCTCCGCTACTTCCCTCCCCAGATTGCGTGTGGTGACCACCTCCTCTGCCCTGGTCCCCCTGGCTTCCCTCAATTCTGACTCTACTGGTTCATGGTTCACCTATGAGCGCCTTCGGTCATACTACGTCAGCGTCCGAACTCACAGTTACATAGACACTGACTGGTTTTGAGACTCTGTGCACTCTTTCCTCTCCACCTTTACATACCATTTCCTCAGTCTATGCGATGCTGCAAAGTACTGTAGAGGACCCGATCAAACCAGACTTTATTACTCGATGGGAGACGGATCTGGATCGTGTTTTCTCTGACTCTGAGATAGTTAAGATCTTTACTCTGACACACAGGGCTTCTCTTTCCTCTAGGATACAGGAGTGTAATTTCAAGGTTCTGTGTCGGTGGTATAGATGCCCTGACCGCTTACATAGGATCTTCCCTATGGTTCCAGCGACGTGTTGGCGTTGTTGTCAGGGAGTGGGTTCTGGTGGGATTGCCCTCTAATCCACTCCTTCTGGGAGGAGGTGTTTGATTTGTACAATAGGGTTTCCTCGGGTTCGATCTCTCCTGACCCCGCCATAGCTCTTCTCTCTCTATTGCCTGGCTCATTGTCCAGGGCAAAGAAGGGTCTCCTGAGGCACTTTCTTGGTGCTGCAAGAGCGGCTATCCCTCGCCACTGGAAGACTATGGTGACGCCCATGAGAGTCGAGCTGGTAGAAGCGATGAATAGGATTCGTAGGATGGAGGAGATGGTAGCTACTGATAATGACAAATTGGATGTCTTTACGGCGATCTGGGCCTCCTGGGACAATTATAGGGAATCGGCAGAATTTTTAACTTGGTTATGCCAGTTCATATGTCCTTTCCATGGTGGCTTCTCTTCCCTCCCTCCCTTCCTTACCCGTTCCCCCGCCTCCTCTCCTCCTGACTTTCTTATTCTTTTTTTTTCTTTTCTTATTCTTTTCTTACTTTTCCTACATGTTTGTCCTACTGCACTCCTCTCTTAGTGTGTCCTTCGACTTTGCTTCTTTCTTTTGTCTTGTATTCCTTTTGCTGTGCGTCTATTGGTGTTATTGTGACCGGCATGATTGGGTATTAAGGGGATATTTTGAGCTAGTGTTTAAATTAGTGCAGTGGGGGCTATGCCTTCCCTCTCTATTAATGCATCCCTTTGATGGTTGTGGCTGTTGCGAGCAGCGTTACGAGCCGTGTTATGGCGTTTATTGGGATGTGCTGGTAGCGGCTTCCTTATGGAGGTTGCAATTTATTCTTTAGGGACGGCTGGCCACTCCTGCATGGCATTGTGTACCCCTACTCATTCAGGTCGTCTGTGTAAGCAATTGATTGTTTTCAACTGTCTTGTTATATTTTTATCGTTAAACTCCAATAAAAACTTATTTGCCATAAACATGAATCATTTATGAATGTAACTGTAAATCCAGAACTAAAGAGATTATTAAAAAAAGGATACTTTTTTTTTTTTTTTTTTAAAGAAGCGGCACCACCTACATCCATAGGAGGAATCTGGTATTGCAGCCCAGCCCTATTCACACTCCAAAAAAACCCCATTCATTACTGTAAGTCGTTTTTTTCCCCCCAACCAGGATGACTCCAGCTGTTGCAGAACTACAACTCCAAGCATGCTGAGAGTTGTAGTTTTGCAACAGCTGGAGGCCCCCTGGTTGGGGAACACTGATTTAAGGTAGCTTTTGACTGAGATATATTTCCCACGTTCCACCATACACATGCGCGCTCTGCTCATCTGATTGTGCATGTCTTCTGAATGGGGAGGAGACTCTACTGATGTTGGCATCACGAACAGGATACGGGTGTGTTCCTTAACCACCCATTAACAGGATACAGTGATGTTTTCCCCCCAAAAGGTCCAACTTGCCAAATCCTTCTGTTCCCTGATATCTGTATTGATGCTCAATTGGGGCCCAAAGTGTGCCCAGAAAATGTCCCCCCACACCATGATACAAGGCAGGATGGATCCATGCTTTCATGTGGTTTACACCAAATTCTGACCCTGTCATCAGACCAGACAACTTTCTTCCATCTTCCATTGTCCAGTTTTGGTGCCTGTGTGAATTGTAGCCTCGGTTTCCTATTCTTCGCTAACAGGAGTGGCTCCCAGTGTGGCCTTCTGCTGCTGTAGCCCATCTGCTTCAAGGTTGTACATATTGTACAATCAGAGAAGATATTCTGCAGACCTTGGTTGTAACCAGTGGTTATTTGCGTTACTTTTTCTATCATCTAAAACCAGTCTTCCTATTCCCTTGTGATATCAGTGTGATATCCCAGTACGGGATATGCTCCTACAGTCCTGTCAGGTTGAGTCCCTGTACGTCCTCAGGGCTCTCCTGCAGTGTTCCCCCATATTGTGTATAGGTTGTATATTTAGTGTAAAGGACCTTTGATATGATCACATGATTTTTAGTCACCTGATAATGGTTTTACATGTCAGTAAGTCAAGTAATCTCTGTCTGCTGTCTTCAGTCAAGTCAACTCTATTATAGTCAGCGTGGCTGCGCTAAAGTCTGTCCAAGTCACTGCAAGTCCCAGCAAGCTACGAGGTCCCCTGTGTTGCTGGTCACCTCTCTGGGATCACATCGCACCCCGACACCACATCATCCAAGCAGTTTCCTCCACACATCTGTCGCTCACTGGATATTATCTCTTTGTCCGAGGGTTCTCTGTAAACCCTACAGAAGGTTGTGTGTGTGTGAATATCTTAAAGGGGTTATCCAGGAAAAAATTATTTTTATATATCAACTGGCTCCAGAAAGATAAACAGATTTGTAAATTACTTGTATTAAAAAATCTTAATCCTTTCAGTACTTATGAGCTTCTGAAGTTAAGGTTGTTCTTTTCTGTCTAAGTGCTCTCTGATGACACGTTTCTCGGGAACCGCCCAGTTTAGAAGCAAATCCCCATAGCAAACCTCTTCTAAACTGGGAGGTTCCTGAGACACGTGTCATCAGAGAGCACGTAGACAGAAAAGAACAACCTTAACTTCAGAAGCTCATAAGTACTGAAAGGATTAAGATTTTTTAATAGAAGTAATTTACAAATCTGTTTAACTTTCTGGAGCCAGTTGACATATATATATATATATATATATATATATATATATATATAAATTTTCCTGGATAACCCCTTTAACTACATTGGCCCTGATTTGCTAAGTGTGGAGTGTAGTTTTCTTTGTGGGTTTTAATTCCCTACAAGTATTTTTCCATAGTGTTTAACCCCTTAAGGACTCAGCGTTTTTCCATTTTTGCACTTTCGTTTTTTCCTCCTTACCTTTTAAAAATCATAACCCTTTCAATTTTTTAACCTAAAAATCCATATTATGGCTTATTCTTTGCGCAACCAATTCTACTTTGCAGTGACATTATTCATTTTACCCAAAAATCCATGGCAAAACAGAAAAAATCATTGTGCGACAGAAAAAACGCCATTTAGTAATTTTTGTGGGCTTCTGTTTCTACGCAGTGCATTTTCCGACACCTTCTCTTTATTCTGTAGGTCCATACGGTTAAAATGATCCCCGACTTATATATGTTTGACTTTGTCGTACTTCTGAAAAAAATTAAAAATACATGCATGAAAATTAATATGTTAAAATTGTCATTTTCCCACCCCTATAACTTTTCATTTTTCCGCGTACGAGCCAGTATGAGGGCTCATTTTTTTCATGCCGTGATCTGAAGTTTTTATCGGTACAATTTTTGTATTGATCAGACTTTTTGATCGCTTTTTATTCATTTTTTTGTGGTATAAAAAGTAACCAAAAATACGCTATTTTGGACTTTGGAATTTTTTTGCGCGTACGCCATTGACCGTGCAGTTTAATTAACAATATATTTTTATAGTTCGGACATTACTGCACGCGTCCATACCTCATGTTTATTTTAATTTTGCCAGGTTTTTTTTTATGGGAAAAGGGGGGTGATTTGAACTTTTATTAGGGAAGGGGTTAAATCATCATTATCATCATTTTACACCTTTTTTTTTTTGCTCTGTATAGCCCCTCTAGGGGCTATAACATGCATTACATTGATTCCTCACACTGATCACCGCTATAGCATAGCAATGATCAGTGTATTCAGTGCTTGACTGCTCCTGCCTGGATCTCAGGCAAGGAGCAGTCAATCGCCGATCAGACGCCAAGGTAACGGACCTTCCTCGAGCATCCTAGCTGATCGGGACAGCACGGTTTTACCGTGGTGGTCCCGATCAGCCTGACTGAGTTGCCGGGAGTCTTTTTTTTTTTTTTTACTTTAGACACAGTGATCGACTTTGATCATCGCATCTAAAGGGTTAATAGCACACGTCAACACGATCGGTGATGTCCACTATTAGCCTCGGGTCCCGGAATAGCCGCCGGGACCGATCCGCTATGATGCGGGGTCACCGTGTGACCCCGCGTTATGAAACAGGAGTGGGCACAGGGCGTACAGGTACGCCCTGCGTCCTTAAGAGGTTTATAATTTTTCCCTACGTTTTGCACTTTTCCCTACATTTTGCTTTTTTACACATGCTCTGATCTGTCAAGGTTTTCCTCAGCTCAAATCCACCACACTTTCAGTGGAAACCTTCATAAATATGTTGGGATTTATTTTTTTTATTCGGGGACACGCCCCGTTTTTTCTAGCTGCCACACCCCCTTTTTCAGGTTATGTGAGTAAAATGGAGAGTTGGTTGGGTTTTTCCATTTTTTTGGTGCAAACTCTCGAGTTGTGCGCCAGAATTCAGGGCCATTGAGGTACATTCTATACCTGTTGTCACAGCGAGTGCTCCAGCCTCCACCTCCGGACCGGAGCGCCCGCTGCCTGTGTTTCCCCTTCTGGAGTCCCGGCGTTGCGGGTCTCAGTCTGGCAGGGACGCGGCTAGCGTGGCGGCTGGTCCCCACTCACGCGCCGCGTCCCCGTTAAGCTCACCTGCTCCCCGTGCGGCGGTTCCTGGTTCCCGGCGCGCGCGGCCCCGCTCTCTAGGGCTCGCGCCGGCTTCAGTAAATTTAAAGGGCCAGCGCACCAGTAATTGGTGCGCTGGTTCCACACCTCCCTTGTCAATTCCCAATAAAAGACACCTGCCCCTTCCTGCCCTTGCCGGATCTTTGTGCCTTGTGCCTCTGAGAAAGCGTTCCCTACAGTGTTATTGCCTAACCAGTTGCCGAACCCTTTGCTACCGTATACTTGCCTGTGAACCCTTGCTGCCTGCCCTGACCTCTGCTATGTCCGACTACGCTCTTGCCTGCTCCCTGTGTACCACGCCATATCAGCCACCAGAGAGGTCGAGTTGCTATTGGAGGATACAACCTGGTGGTTACCGCCGCAGCAAGTCCATCCCGCCTTGCGGCAGGCTCTGGTGAAAACCAGTAACCACTTAGAACCGGTCCTCTGATACAACTCGCGTCATCGCCTCTCTCGTTCAGAGGATCCACTTCCAGTCCTGCCGGTACGTGACAGTAAGATCCGGCCATGGATCCCGCTGATGTTCCTCTGCCAAGCCTAGCGGACCTCACCGCCATTGTGGCCCAGCAAGGTCAGCAGCTGGCCTAGTTGACCGCCATGATGCAACAGCTCCTGCCTGCTCAGCAACAGCCTGCACCTCCACCTGCACCTGCAGCATCACCTCCGCCTGCGGTTGCCACTGGAGCCAGAATCCGTTTGTCTCTTCCTGACAAATACGACGGAGATCCTAAACTGTGCTGAGGGTTCCTATCTCATTGCTCTCTTCACCTCGAGCTACTGTCTGACCAGTTTCCGTCTGAGCGAGCAAAGGTAGCCTTCATCGTCAGCCTACTCTCCGGGAGGGCCCTGGCCTGGGCTACGCCATTTTAGGACCGTGCTGATCCAGCCACTGCTTCTGTCCAGAGTTTTTTTCAGGAGTTTCATAGTGTTTTTGAGGAACCGGCCCGGGTTACCTCCGCAGAGACTGCCTTGTAAAACCTGTCCCAAGGAAATTCTACCGTGGGTGACTATGCCGTCCAGTTCCGCACTCTTGCTTCCGAGCTGAACTGGAATAATGAAGCTCTTTGTGCTTCCTTTAAGAAGGGTCTTAATTCTGACATTAAGGACGTCCTTGCTGCATGTGATCTGCCTACCACCCTGAGTGACCTCATCCTGCTAGATACAAGGATTGACAAACGTTTTTCTGAAAGACAAGAGGAACTCCATCTTGAAAAGGAAAAAGCTCCTCCTAAACGTTGCCCTCTGACTCCAGTGTTCCAGCGTCCACCTCTACCTGTCTCTGGGTCTTCCGCTGTGGAGGCCATGCAGGTGGACCGGTCTCGCCTGACCCCGCAAGAACAGAGCCGTCGTAGAGACAAGAATCTGTGTTTGCACTGTGCTAGTACTGAGCATTTCCTTAAGGACTGTCCTCTTCGTCCCCCACGTTCGGGAAACGCTCGCACCTAGTGAATGTGAGAGAGGCATTACTAGGTGTGGATTCTTCCTCTCCACGCCTCATAATATCCGTGCAGTTGTTCCTTTCATCTAAGTCCTTCTTCTCTTCTGCCGCCTTCTTGGACTCTGGCTCAGCCGGCAACTTCATCCACGCCTCCTTGGTCGACAAGTACCAAATTCCTGTTACCGGTCTACCCAAGCCGTTCCTAATCTCCACGGTCAACGGGGAGAAACTCTCTGCTACGGTGCAATACCGCACCCAGCCCCTGCGGATGGACATTGGGATATTTCATACCGAGACTTTGGAATTTCTTGTTCTTCCCTTCTGCTCATCCGGACTCCTGATGGGGTTACCATGGTTGCAACGCCACTTTTCATTCTTGAATTGGTCCACCTGAGAGATTCTGCATTGGGGTTCCTCCTGCTCTGACCTGTGCTTTAAGCCTTCTCCGATCAAACGGACCCCACCTGTTCCTCCGCCACCAGGTCTCCCCAAGCCTTACCATCAATTTGCGGACATCTTCTGCAAAAAACAAGTGGAGACTCTTCCTCCTCACAGGCCGTATGACTGTCCCATTGACCTGTTACCGGACTCTACTCCTCCTCGGGGCAGAATCTATCCTCTCTCCCCTCTAGAGACTCAGGCCATGTCGGACTATGTACGTGAGAATTTACAAAGAGGTTTTATTAGAAAGTCTTTGTCTCCTGCTGGAGCCGGGTTTTTCTTCGTATCCAAAAAGGATGGTTCTCTCCGCCCCTGCATTGATTATAGAGGACTCAATAAAATCACCATTAAAAACCGTTACCCTCTGCCACTAATCTCTGAGCTCTTTGACCATCTCAGAGGAGCCAAGATCTTCACCAAGTTGGACCTCCGCGGGGCTTATAATTTGATCCGCATTCGTAAAGGAGACGAATTGAAGAACGCATTTAACACCCGGGACGGTCATTTTGAGTATTTGGTGATGCCTTTTGGACTATGTAACGCACCCGCAGTCTTCCAGGAGTTTGTGAACGACATCTTCCGGGACCTTCTCTATACTTGTGTTGTAGTATATCTGGATGATATTCTTATTTTTTCGTCCAATCTGGAGCAACATCGAGACCATGTCCGGCAAGTTCTCACCCGACTCAGAAGTAACCGTCTCTATGCTAAAATTGAGAAATGTCTGTTTGAACGTACCTCCTTGCCATTCCTGGGGTATATCATCTCAGCCCAAGGTCTGCAAATGGATCCTGCCAAGTTATCTGCAGTTCTAGACTGGCCACGCCCCTCTGGTCTCCGAGCCATACAAAGGTTCCTAGGTTTTGCCAATTATTACAGACAGTTTATTCCTCATTACTCCACCCTAGTGGCTCCCCTTGTGGCTCTAACTAAAAAGGGTGCCAATCCAAAGTCCTGGCCTCCTCACGCTGAAGAGGCTTTTCAGTCCCTGAAAACCGCATTTGCATCGGCACCTGTTCTCTCCCGGCCAGATCCCTCCAAACCTTTTTTCCTTGAAGTGGATGCATCCTCGGTGAGAGCTGGAGCGGTATTGACTCAGAAGTCTTCCAGGGGCAAAACTATAACTTGTGGCTTCTTCTCTAAGACCTTTTCTTCCGCCGAGAAGAATTACGCCATCGGGGACAGAGAACTATTGACAATCAAATTGGCCTTGGAGGAGTAGAGACACCTTCTCGAGGGTGCTCCTCACCTGACCATTTTCTCGGACCATAAGAATCTAGTCTACCTCCAGTCTGCTCAGAGATTAAATCCCCGTCAAGCCCGTTGGTCCATCTTCTTCGCCCGCTTCAACTTCCAGATTCACTTTCGTCCTGCTGCCAAGAACATCAGGGCTGATGCCCTTTCTCGCTCTTCGGATATGGTGGGCGACATATCTACTCCTCAACACATTGTCTCACCTGAATGTCTCATCTCCGTTGCACCTGTGGACTTACGGCTTCTTCCTTCGGGTAAGACCTATGTTCCTCCTCGCCAGCGACTGCAAGTTCTCAAGTGGGGTCACACTTCCCTTCTGGCCGGTCATCCTGGGATTAAGAAGTCTCTTCAATTAATTTCTCAAAGGTATTGGTGGCCTTCGCTTGAGAGAGACGTCACAGAATTCCTTCAGTCCTGTGCGATCTCTACCCGTGACAAGACTCCTCGTCAGAAACCTGCCGGCCTTCTTCTGCCTCTTCCTGTTACAGAGACCACTTGGTCACACATCGCCATGGACTTTATCCCGGATCTCCCCTCCTCCCATGGTATGACAGTCATTTGGGTCGTGGTTGACCGATTCTCGAAGATGGCTCACTTTGTCGCCCTGCCTGGTCTCCCGTCTGCGCCTCAGTTGGCCAAACAATTTTTTCTTCACATCTTCCGCCTCCACGGCCTTCCCAGACACATCGTCTCTGACCGGGGGGTGCAGTTCCTTTCTAAGTTTTGGAGGGCTATCTGTGGTCATCACGGAGTCAAGCTGGACTTTTCTTCCTCGTATCACCCAGAGTCCAATGACCAAGTAGAACAGGTGAACCAGACTCTGGGAGATTACCTACGCCATTTTGTGTCCGCCCGCCAAGATGATTGGTCGGACTTGCTCCCTTGGGCAAAGTTCTCATATAACTACAAACAATCTTCCGCTACCAACAAGTCTCCTTTTTTTGTGGTTTACGGTCGCCATCTTCTGCCACCTCTGCCTAGGACCTCTACTCCCTCCTCTGTACCAGCGGTAGAGGATTTTCTTCTGGACTTCTCATCTATTTGGCGAGAGACTCACTCAGCCCTCCTCAAGGCCTCGGCCCGTATTAAGCTCCAGGCCGACAAGGGTCGTAGAGCACCTCCAGAATTGTCCCAGTGACAAGGTGTGGCTCTCCTCGAAATACATCAGATTCAAGGTACCAAGTTACAAGCTGGGCCCTCGTTACCTAGGTCCCTTCAGAGTTAAGAGCCGCATTAACCCGGTGTCCTACCAGCTCCATCTTCCTCCCTCCCTCAGAATTCATAACTCTTTTCATGTCTCTCTTCTCAAACCTGCTATCTTTAATCGCTTCTCTCCCAAACTTCTTTCTCCCACCCCTGTCACTGGTACCTCCGATGTTTTTACTGTTAAAGAAATCCTAGCCTCCAAGCTTGTTCGGGGGAAAAGATTCTTTTTGGTCGACTGGGAGGGCTGGGGTCCTGAAGAAAGATCTTGGGAGCCTGAAAGTAACATCTTGGACCGCAGTCTCATTCTCAACTTTCTTGGTACCAAAAAGAGAGGGAGACCTAAGGGGGGGGGGGTACTGTCACAGCGAGCGCTCCGGCCTCCACCTCCGGACCGGAGCGCCCGCTGCCTGTGTTTCCGCTTCTGTGGTCCCGGCGTCTCCCGGTCAAACACACTGACCGGGAGCGCGGGTCTCAGCCTGGCAGGGATGCGGCTAGCGTTGCGGCTGGTCCCCGCTCATGCGCCGCGTCCCCGTTAAGCTTACCTGCTCCCCGTGCGGCGTTCCTGGTTTCTGGCGCGCGCGGCCCCGCTCTCTAGGGCGCGCATGCGCCGGCTTCAGTAAATCTAAAGGGCCAGCACACCAGTAATTGGTGGGCTGGTTGCACACCTCCCTTGTCAATTCCCAATAAAAGACACCTGCCCCTTCCTGCCCTTGCCGGATCTTTGTGCCTTGTGCATCTGAGAAAGCGTTCCCTACAGTGTTATTGCCTCACCAGTTGCCGAACGCTTTGCTATCGTATACTCGCCTGTGAACCCTTGCCGCCTGCCCTGACCTCTGCTACGTCCGACTACGCTCTTGCCTGCTCCCTGTGTACCACGCTATATCAGCCACCAGAGAGGTCGAGTTGCTATTGGAGGATACGACCTGGTGGTTACCGCCGCAGCAAGTCCATCCCGCCTTGCGGCGGGCTCTGGTGAAAACCAGTAACCACTTAGAACCGGTCCTCTGGTACAACCCGCGTCATCGCCTCTCTGGTTCAGAGGATCCACTTCCAGTCCTGCCAGTACGTGACACCTGTACTGTAGTATTCCTAGATATATCTTCTTTTCTCATCTTTTCTAATGTTTTTATTGAAGTTTCATGGTTTTATTGTTGATGGCTTTTGGTTGTTGATTGTTTTTGGTTGTTGTTGGTTATGTTGTGGTTGTTGTTGGTTATGCTGTGTGTGTGTTGGTTGTTGTGTGTGTTGGTTGTTGTGTTTGTTGGTTTATTGTTGTTGGTTGTTGTGTTTGTTAGTTGTTGTTGTTGGTAGTTAGTTGTTTTCTTTTGAGACATTCTAAGAAATGGTCATTTTCAAACATGTCTTCTCTTTATTTATTGTTTCATTGAAGTTTCACTTTGTTGTCGCTGTTGTGTTTTGTTTTGTTTTTTAACAGGAAGAAATGCTCATTCTTAGATATGTCTTCTTTTCTATGTTTTTATTGAAGTTTCATGTTGATGGTTGTTATTGTCGTTGTTTTTGTTAATTGTAATTGGCTGTTCTGTTTTTTTTTTTTTAGCTCATTCTCAGCTATGTCTTCTTCTCTTTTATGTCTTTTTTGTTTTATTGAATTTTCATGTTGTTTTTTTTTGAGACAGGAAGAAAATAGTTTTTGCTGTGCATTGTAAGAAATGCTCATTCTCAGATGTCTTTTTCTTTATGTTTTCATGTTGTGTTGATTTTTTTTTTCTTTTTTTTTTTTTGAGACAGGAAGAAAATAGATTTTTCCATGCATTGTAAGGAACGCTCATTCGCATGGGTCTGCTGGCCTTCAGGGTATTGTGTTCAGCTGTTTCACATAAATGGATGCTGTCACTCACCGGTAAGAGGGGGAAAAAACAATAAGGAAACCTATGTTACTGTGGAGCGACAACTGGGAATATATGTGTCATTCAATTCTGGATGGGCCCAAAGCGAGTCCCTTTTATATGACAAAAAAAAAAAGTCACTGCCACTTTTCTTCCATGAAACGACATCTCGGTATATGTAGATGACCTCTCCGCTGTTAACATCTTGAATGCTGCCCCGTTCAAGGCTGATCACCTCCTGATACTTCTATAAGGCTCAACTTAACATATAGGGCAGTGGTCTCCAAGCTATGGAACTCCAGCTGTTGAAAAACTACAACTCCCAGCATGCCCGGACAGCCAACGGCTGTCCGGGCATGCTGGGAGTTGTAGTTTTGTTACAGCCGGAGGTCCAGAGTTTGAAGACCACTAGTAGAGGGGATGGGTCCCTGCAGTTTGTAGACCTCTTTATACCCAATGGAGGTCAAAAGTATGTAATTTTTTCATCTATTTCTGACTCTGGATGGAACCTCCGCAGCCCCGTACACGTCGGGGATTTCCTCCTCCTAATCCATAGAATGTTCCTTAGATAGTTATTGTTGGATCCATCTGAATTTGACAAAGGTCATCCTTATGGTCCGCTCTATCACATATCACTGGCCGCAATTATGGGGTTACATACTTATGGTCCCCAAACATTTACATAAGTCGGCACCATCTCTAGACCATAGGCCTCCGACTAAAACCTAAAAGCGGTTCTCCACCATAAGGTGACTTTAGTGCTTACCTGCCAGACAGTAATGGAAATGCTTAGGAAAGATCCGCACTTGTCTTGGGGCTAAATGGCTATGTTGTGAGTCCACCATAACGCTGCAGATATCTTTTTGTGAAATGGCTATTTCCTGTTCGAGTTCCCTCCTTCCAACTACAAGTCTCAGGATCCCTTGTTTGTATGTTTGAGGTCACTTTGCTGCCTCCCACACATCAACCTCCTCACCCATTGCAGCACAGCTGAGCCCCCTTCCATGTGTGCTGTGCTTAAAACTAGAATTCCCTGCAGCCCTGTGGAGAATGATCTCCCACCCAACAGTTGCTCCACCCATTGAAGCACAGACATACTCCTTTTCAACACCTGACTAGGGATGTAATGTCTCAGCCCACACTGCAATTTGGGAAAAGCTGAGACGTCACTGATTTTGTATGCTGCTAAAAATGAACATGGGGGCAAAGATTACATAGGAATTATGAGACCAATACATAAATTTAGGTGCACTACTGTGGTAGATGTAGACAGTAACATATGACTAACCCTCAAAATGATGTATGTCCTTATATGAAGGACATACCTGAGCCCGCACACCAACGCCAAGGTTTCTCAAGTGGCACGGGATCTAACACTAAACCTAACTGTGCCGTATGGGCAATACCAGGGGCCAGTGGGCAATTACAGCGGCATTAGGTCCGACTCACAGCCTGCTCCCAGTTACCTCCAGTGTGGCTAAGCACACATACAGTGGGAGGAGGGAGGGAGGCTATGAGCCCCACCCAAGTTGGTTGATATGTTGCCGGCCTCACAGGTGCACCAAAATGCTGCCTATAATAGTGATTAAGGCGCATTAATGGCTAATGTCACAATTTTAACATCATCATCAGGGAACATAGACTGAGTTAGTTTAGAAAAGTGTATTTGGTGACAGGTACTCTTTAAGGCATCAACTGCTGGACCAAATAGATGATCTTTGTTGTCATCTATGTCAACCGTACCTTCCAATAAGTTTTATGGGCACCTTTAGGTGCCTCGGATGTCTCCTACATAATTCGATGTTCCTCGACACTAGTTATTCCAGTGGTTGATTCCTCTTTGGTCCTGATTCCACCATGGTTTGCTGCTATTCAAGTCATCAACCACCATTGGTCTATTCAAGTCATCAGACCAACTAGAGGCCACTAATGATGCCCATACACCTTGGTTCGGCTGACTATCTAAGGTGTATGGTGAATGGTGGTCTACCAACTCTCCCCCGACATATGATGCTGGCAGAGAGAAGGGTTGGGTATGTTGGACTTTTACCGCTACTGTTCTGGGAGAGATAAGCCAATGCCAGATTATGATTATGGATAGGCCTGGGAGGGATATCTGTTGGCCGACATTTATTGAAAATGTATGGCCATCTTTAGTCCTGGGGCCAGTCAAAGTTGAAGGTTTAGGTGATATAGTACCATCTGGTTGGCTGCTATCACACTGGCATGGCAGTGGAGGTCTATGAGCTCCACATTGGAGGGCCACAGCCCTGTTCGGTGGCTTCCATCAGCTACATTGCCCATCTTCCGACAAGTCTAACGTAATGTGTGAAATAGTGCCCTCTGGTCGGCTCCTTCAAGAAGTGTCACAGGAATAAAGGTCTATGGGCTCCACATTAAAGGGCCACAACCCTGTTCTGGGGCTTCATGAAGATTTCCAGCAGCTACTTAGCCCATTTCGTGACAAGTCTAGCGTGATGTGTGAAATAGTGGCATCTGGTTGGCTCCTATCACATTCACATGACAGCAAAGGTCTACGGCCTCCAGATTCGAAGGCCACAACCCCGTTCTGGGGCTTCATGGAGATTTCCAGCAGTTACATTGTTCATCTCGTGACAAGTCTAGCGTGATGTGTGAAATGTATGACCCCCCTCCCCCAGGCTTCGTGGTAAATGATGAGGGTGCTGGGGCCTGTGTGTAAGGTTAGAATGCCATACCTTCCTCTTGGGCAGAGAACACATACGAGTCCCCATCGCCCGTCTGGTGATATTGGGATATAGGACACGGCAGCAGACCAGGATTAAGCATTTCTCACCAATCCTCCACTACGGCCCTTTTTTCCCCTTCTCTGTCACTTCTTATATAATTTTTCCTGAAGTCTGCAGTCATTTCATTTTGTTGTTTGCATCAAATTTACAATTCTCTTTGGCAGCCGGCACCCCCTGAGTACATTTCCATCATCAGCTTATCTGGCAACCTGAGATCGACTGATCACCGCAGAATAGCAGTTTTGTATTCCATTTCTCGCCTAAATCGCTCATGATTTTATCACACGGGGTGGAAAATATGCGCGTCTCTCAAACGCCGAAATGATTAACCCTGTCTGCTGCCTAATGCCAGGCAAAGGCCTCGGCGTAACCTAAAGAGGACAATTCATTAACCCCGTAAAGATCAGTCTAAGGTACCTTAAGGAGCAAGTGTTTTGTTGTTTTTTTTATTTTATTTTTTGTTTTATATAATTTTTTTAAATTGACACAATTATCCATATTAAATAATTATTTTTTCCAGCTTTTTTTTTTTTTTTTTATAATTATTTTTTTTTTGCATTTCTGGACCAATGAATTATAAATGTTAAGTGTACTTATGGATCACTATGATTACAGTAATTTTTTTTATGATTATATTTCAGATTTTCTTATTTATTCAGATTTATTATGATTTTATAACACATTTCTACGTTGTTTCTTTTATGTTTTAAAGCTTTATAGAATTTTATTTTTATGCTATGGACCAATGCGGTTTAAATAATGTTAAATGTTCTTATGGATCACTATGATTATACAGATTTTTTTTATTATGATTTTACATTATTATATATTTTTTTTTTATAAACTTTTTTGTTTTAAACTTTTATTGAATTAAATGTTTTTGCTATGGACCAATGGGGTATAAATAATGTTAACTGTACTTATGCATCGCTACGATTACAGTAATTTTTTTATTATTATTTAAAAAAAAGTTTTTTATATGCTTCAAATGTTTATTTGAATTTTATATATATTTTTAAGGGGAGAATGGCAGAAAAGTTTTCTTCATTACACCCCAGCGCTGAAGGAAATGACGAGTGGCGTCCCTGACATCATGCAGAGGAGCCGCAGGAGACGTCACTCGTCACAGCCCACAAGACCCGACGCATCACATGAGCCTGCCGAGCGCGGCCAGGTAAGGAAATATGAAAAATAGAAAAAGGAGGAAGAGGGGGGGGGGCAATGATGGGGGGAATGATTGGCAGGGGGGTAAGGATGAGCAGGGAGCAGGGGGGGGTAATGATGAGCAGGGGGGGAGAATGATGAGCAGGGGGGGGAATGATGAGCAGGGAGGGTAATGATGAGCAGGGGGGTAATGATGAGCAGGGAGCAGGGGGGGTAATGATGAGCAGGGGGGTAATGATGAGCAGGGAGCAGGGGGGGTAATGATGAGCAGGGGGGGGAATGATGAGCAGGGGAGAGAATGATGAGCAGTGGCAGGGAATCATGAGCAGGGGCAGGGAATGATGAGTAGGGGGGATGATGAGCAGGAGGGGGGGGAGAATGATGAGCAGGGGGGTAATGATGAGCAGGGGGGGAGAATGATGAGAAGGGGGGGAATGATGAGCCGGGAGCAGGGGGGGTAATGATGAGCAGGGGGGGGGGGAGAATGATGAGCAGGGGGGGGAATGATGAGCAGGGGGGGTAATGATGAGCAGGGGGGTAATGATGAGCAGGGAGCAGGGGGGGTAATGATGAGCAGGGGGGTAATGATGAGCAGGGGGGGAATGCTGAGCAGGGGGGAGAATGATGAGCAGGGGGGGGAATGATGAGCAGGGGGGGGGAATGCTGAGCAGGGGGGAGAATGATGAGCAGGGGGGGGAATGATGAGCAGGGGGGGGGAATGCTGAGCAGGGGGGAGAATGATGAGCAGGGGGGGGGAATGCTGAGCAGGGGGGAGAATGATGAGCAGGGGGGGGGATGCTGAGCAGGGGGGAGAATGATGAGCAGGGGCAGGGAATCATGAGCAGGGGCAGGGAATGATGAGTAGGGGGGATGATGAGCAGGAGGGGGGGGGAGAATGATGAGCAGGGGAAAACACAGGAAAGGAGGCGGGGGGGGGGGTAAATATGGCACAGGGGCTGATAAAAGGGGGAGAAAGGAGGGGGGCAAACTGAGGATCAAGGGGAATCAAAGTTGGGGGGATGATGAGGCATATAGTTCAGAGTTATAGTCATTTATTTTACATTTATTTTTTTCCCCTCAAATTTTCCTGTGAAAATGAGGGTGTGTGTTATATGCCAGTGCGTGTTATACGCAGATAAATACTGTAATTCCCCCTCCAATTCAGCAGGACATCCCTGTGTCCTGAAAGATGTCACGGTTACCTTTCTGTGGCCCGGCAATAACTTTAAAAACGCAGGGAGGTAGCGCACGCAGGGACATCACTGACGTCCCGTGTGCCCATAGGAGCGGAGCAACGAGGATGCACGCATGGTAAGTTACCTGCACATCATCTTCAGTGCTCCGACCACTGCTCCTCCGGTCCCGGGACCTACTGCTATGGCCCCTAGGCCATAGCAGTAGATCATGACCCCGGACCAGAGGAGTGGTGGTCGGAGCACTCAGGTGGGGCAGTACACAGACATACAGTTCTCCAGCCATACACTGTATATGATCGGAGGCTGTATGTCTGTGGGGGACACTGCCAACGTAATGTGGGGGGACTACAACCTGATGTGGGGGAACTTCAACCTACCGTGGGGGAACTGCAACCTAATGTGGGAAAACTGGGGGTGGGGTTGGTGGAGAAAAGTGTAGTGGAGAAGGACCAGGAGAGCATGGGGGGCTGAAGTGAGGTTGTTTGGGGCGTGGGGGGTGAGGTAAGGTAAGTGTGGGTTTGGTAAAGGGGGCAGAGGAGTGTGAAGGGGACTGGGGGGGGTAGGGGGTGCAGAAAAGTGGAATAGTGAAGAAGGAACAGGAGTGTTGAAGGGGGGGACTTAAAGGGGTACTGATAAGATGTCTAGGGGTGGAGTACCCCTTTAAGGACCAGGGGAGGACTAAGGCTAAGTTTCCAGAGAAGGCAAAAGCACAAGAAGAAAAAATGCCATAACACAGGAAAAAGCAGTAGCAGTTTTTCTGTGTTTTTTGCAGGTAAAAAAGGGGGAAACCTAGCCTTAGGGGTCTCTGGGAGCAGGAGTCTGGAGGAGGACTTAGGGGTCTGGGGGGGGGGGGGGCAGAGGGGTCTGGGGGAATTAGGGCTCATCCACACTACGAACTTCCGCCAGCAGAATTTTGCTTGTTTTCAATGGGACTCTGCTGCTCTGTGCACACTACGGAAGACACAGTGTGTGGTAGTATTATTTTTAGAGGGCGTGATGTTTGGCAGTATAATATAAAGGGTACACAGGGTTTGGCAGTATAATATAAAGGGTACACAGGGTTTGGCAGTATAATATACAGGGTACACAGGGTTTGGCAGTATAATATACAGAGTACACAGGGTTTGGCAGTATAATATAAAGGGTACACAGGGTTTGGCAGTATAATATACAGGGTACACAGGGTTTGGCAGTATAATATACAGAGTACACAGGGTTTGGCAGTATAATATACAGGGTACACAGGGTTTGGCAGTATAATATACAGAGTACACAGGGTTTGGCAGTATAATATACAGGGTACACAGGGTTTGGCAGTATAATATACAGGGTTTGGCAGTATAATATACAGGGTACACAGGGTTTGGCAGTATAATATACAGAGTACAAAGGGTTTGGCAGTATAATATATAGAGTACACAGGGTTTGGCAGTATAATATACAGGGTACACAGGGCTTGGCAGTATAATATAGAGAGTACACAGGGTTTGGCAGTATAATATACAGAGTACACAAGGTTTGGCAGTATAATATAGAGGGTACATAGGGTTTGGCAGTATAATATACAGGGTTTGGCAGTATAATATACAGGGTACACAGGGTTTGGCAGTATAATATACAGGGTTTGGCAGTATAATACACAGGGTACACAGGGTTTGGCAGTATAATATACAGGGTACACAGGGTTTGGCAGTATAATATGCAGGGTTTGGCAGTATAATATACAGGGTACACAGGGTTTGGCAGTATAATATACAGATTACATAGGGTTTGGCAGTATAATATACAGGGTTTGGCAGTATAATATACAGGGTACACAGGGTTTGGCAGTATAATATACAGGGTACACAGGGTTTGGCAGTATAATATACAGGGTACACAGGGTTTGGCAGTATAATATACAGAGTACACAGGGTTTGGCAGTATAATCTACAGGGTTTGGCAGTATAATATACAGAGTACACAGGGTTTGGCAGTATAATATACAGGGTACACAGGGTTTGGCAGTATAATATACAGGGTACACAGGGTTTGGCAGTATAATATACAGGGTTTGGCAGTATAATATACAGAGTACACAGGGTTTGGCAGTATAATATACAGAGTACACAGGGTTTGGCAGTATAATATACAGGGTTTGGCAGTATAATATACAGGGTACACAGGGTTTGGCAGTATAATATACAGGGTACACAGGGTTTGGCAGTATAATATACAGGGTACACAGGGTTTGGCAGTATAATATACAGAGTACACAGGGTTTGGCAGTATAATATACAGAGTACACAGGGTTTGGCAGTATAATACACAGGGTTTGGCAGTATAATATACAGGGTACACAGGGTTTGGCAGTATAATATACAGGGTTTGGCAGTATAATATACAGGGTACACAGGGTTTGGCAGTATAATATACAGGGTTTGGCAGTATAATATACAGGGTACACAGGGTTTGGCAGCATAATATACAGGGTTTGGCAGTATAATATACAGGGTACACAGGGTTTGGCAGTATAATATACAGGGTACACAGGGTTTGGCAGTATAATATACAGAGTACACAGGGTTTGGCAGTATAATATACAGGGTACACAGGGTTTGGCAGTATAATATAAAGGGTACACAGGTTTGGCAGTATTATATACAGGGTACACAGGGTTTGGCAGTATAATATACAGAGTACACAGGGTTTGGCAGTATAATATACAGGGTACACAGGGTTTGGCAGTATAATCTACAGGGTTTGGCAGTATAATATACAGGGTACACAGGGTTTGGCAGTATAATATACAGGGTACACAGGGTTTGGCAGTATTATATTCAGGAAGCACAGTCTCTTGTAGGGTTATAATGATTGTTGTCTTTATACAGAGGATGAGGATCGGCTGGCAGAGTGAGGAACCAATGATGTCCAGGCGTCGAAATTTACAGAGTAAGATGGAGCTGGAAGAAGACCTGGCGTCTGGACCAGATGAAGAAGACCTGGCGTCTGGACCAGATGAAGAAGAAAAGGAAAGACAACAGAGAAGACGTCTCCAGTGAGTGATTTTATGTTTGTGTTTTCTCCTGACTGTCCCATTAGATCTCTCGTCACTTCTAAGTTTTGCAGTAATAACGGATGACGCTGTATATGAGGCTCCAGCTGTTACAAAACTACAACTCCTATAATGCATGAAGCTCTCCAGACATAATGGGGGTTGTAGCTTTGCAACAGCTGGAAAGAGTGACCTGAACTGAAGTGATTTTAGACCATGCAGCCATTTTATTTTAACGGGGGCCTGACTCCTGTGACACCCACCAAAAAAAAAAAGGGGGACATAGTCTAATATACCCAGGACTATTTTTGGTCTCAGTCTGTTCCTTACTTGACAGCCCCGCAACAGGTCTCAGTGGAAGGGAAGGGGGACTATCGGGGGGTGGGGGGCCATCATAATGAAGTGCTCCGTCTTCCAGGCAGTCTTAATCTGGCCCTGAGGATAGGGGATAAGTTTTTCACCACTGGACTACCCCTTTAAAGAAACAGCGCCACTCACATCCTTAGGAGGAGTGTGGTATTTCAGCTCAGCCTCATTTACACTCCAGAGGGACCCCCATGCATCAATGTAAGGCAGTGTTTGCCAACCAGTGAACCTCCAGCTGTTGCAAA
This sequence comes from Hyla sarda, assembly GCF_029499605.1. Lineage (NCBI taxonomy): Eukaryota > Metazoa > Chordata > Amphibia > Anura > Hylidae > Hyla > Hyla sarda. The sequence continues at coordinate 17,479,414 of NC_079190.1, read as the reverse complement.
ACTACAACTTCCAGCATGCCAAAGACTTCCAGGCTTGATGGGAGTAGTGTTGAGCGGCATAGGCCATATTCGAATTCGCGAATATTCGCGAATATATGGACGAATATTCGTCATATTCGCGAATATTCGCATATTCGTAATATTCTCGTTTTATTTTCGCGTATACGAAAATTAACATATGCGAAAATTTACATGTACAACAAATTAACATAGACGGAAATTCGCATATGCGAAAAGTAGCATATGCTAATTTTCGCATATGCGAAAATTCGCACACCAGTCTCACACAGTAGTATTAGAGTCTTCTTACACCACACAAGCTGGAAGCAGAGAGGGGTGATCACTGTGATGTGTACTGTGAAAAAAATAAATAACGAATATTCGTAATTACGAATATATAGCGCTATATTCGCGAATATTCGCGAATTCGCGAATATGCGATATTCGCGAATAAAATTCGAATTGCGAATATTCGCGACCAACACTAGATGGGAGTAGTAGTTTAGCAACAGCTGGAGGCAAACTGGAGACCCAGTGACTACATATTAGCTCCACAGCTGCTATAACTGCTTTATTTTCAGGATCCAGCTACAAGACATTAAATTAAAGGGGTTATCCAGGAAAAAACTTTTTTTATATATATCAACTGGCTCCAGAAAGTTAAACAGAATTGTAAATTACGTCTATTAAAAAATCTTAATCCTTTCAGTACTTATGAGCTTCTGAAGTTAAGGTTGTTCTTTTCTTAGTGCTCTCTGATGACACCTGTTTCGGGAAACGCCCAGGTTTGCTATGGGGATTTGCTTCTAAACTGGGCGGTTCCCGAGACACGTGTCATCAGAGAGCACTTAGACAGAAAAGAACAACCTTAACTTCAGAAGCTCATAAGTACTGAAAGGATTAAGATTTTTTTAATACAAGTAATTTACAAATCTGTTTAACTTTCTGGAGCCAGTTGACATATATATATATATATATATATATATATATATATATATATATATATATAAAGTTTTTTCCTGGATAACCCCTTTAAGGGAAATTCCAAATAGCTAATTCCTGAACTAAAAATAAAAATCACTTATTTATAAAAGCAAATTAACTTTAAATCAAATGAAAAAAAATCCCCAGATGACCTCCCCCACCACACATCCTCAGCAGAATGCCTCACATATGAAACACATCTGTAGCCCATCCAAAGCCAAGAAGAGCTGTCAGGGTGTGTGTGTTGGGGTGTGTGTATATATATATATATATATATATATATATATATATATATATAATATATATTTTCATGGCCGTAAATGTTGGCACCCCTGAAATTTGTCTAGAAAATGAAGTATTTCTCAAGTAAAGGATTGCAGTAACACATGTTTTGCTATACACATGTTTATTCCCTTTGTGTGTGTATTGGAACTAAACCAAAAAAGGGAGGGAAAAAAGCAAATTGGACATAATGTCACCAAACTCCCAAAATGGGCTGGACAAAATTATTGGCACCCTTAACTTAATATTTGGTTGCACACCCTTTGGAAAAAATAACTGAGATCAGTCACTTCCTATAATCAATAAGCTTCTTACACCTCTCAGACGGAATGTTGGACCACTCTTCCTTTACAAACTGCTCCCGGTCTCTTATTGGAAGGCGTCTTTTCCCAACAGCAATTTTAAGATCTCTCCACAGGTGATCAATGGGATTTAGATCTGGACTCATGTTACGCCTGGCGCTCCGGGTCCCCGCTCCTCCCCGGAGCGCTCACAGCGTTCTCCTGTTCGCAGCGGCCCGGTCAGACCCACTGACCGGGTACACTACGATAATGTTCTCAGCCGGGATGCGATTCACGATGCGGGACGCGCCCGCTCGCGGTGCGCATCCCGACCCGCTTACCAGACTCGCTCCCCGTCTGTGCTGCCCCGGCGTGCGCGGCCCCGCTCCCTAGGGCGCGCGCGCGCCGGGTCTTTGCGATTTAAAGGGCCAGTGTGCCACTGATTGGCGCATGGGTTTTAATTAGTGTCTTCACCTGTGCACTTCCCTATATTACCTCACTTCCCCTGCACTTCCTTGCTGGATCTTGTTGCCATTGTGCCAGTGAAAGCGTTCCTTGTGTGTTCCTAGCCTGCGTTCCAGACCTCCTTGCCGTTGCCCCTGACTACGATCCTTGCTGCGTGCCATGACCTTCTTCTACGTCCGACCCTGCTCTTGTCTATCCCTTGTACCGCGCATATCTCAGCAGTCAGAGAGGTTGAGCCGTTGCCGGTGGATACGACCTGGTTGCTACCGCCGCTGCAAGTCCATCCCGCTTTGCGGCGGGCTCTGGTGAAAACCAGTAGCAACTTAGAACCGGTCCACCGACACGGTCCACGCCAATCCCTCTCTGACACAGAGAATCCACCTCCAGCCTGCCGAATCCTGACAATAGATCCGGCCATGGATCCCGCTGAGGTCCCGCTGCCAGTTGTCGCTGACCTTACCACGGTGGTCGCCCAGCAGTCGTAACAGATAGCGCAACAAGGCCACCAGCTGTCTCAACTAACTGTGATGCTACAGCAGCTTCTACCACAGCTTCAGCAACATCTCCTCCGCCAGCTCCTGCACCTCCTCCGCAGCGAGTGGCAGCATCCAGCCTCCGTTTATCATTGCCGGACAAGTTTGATGGGGACTCTAAACTTTGCCGTGGTTTTCTCTCGCAATGTTTCCTGCATTTAGAGATGATGTCGGACCAATTTCCAACTGAAAGGTCAAAGGTGGCTTTCGTAGTCAGCCTTCTGTCTGGGAAAGCCCTGTCATGGGCCACACCGCTCTGGGACCGCAATGACCCCGTCACTGCCTCTGTACACTCTTTCTTCACGGAGATTCGAAGTGTCTTCGAGGAACCAGGCCGAGGCTCTTCTGCCGAGACTGCCCTGCTGAACCTGGTCCAGGGTAATTCTTCTGTTGGCGAGTACGCCATCCAATTCCGTACTCTCGCCTCCGAATTGTCCTGGAATAACGAGGCCCTCTGCGCGACCTTCAAAAAAGGCCTATCCAGTAACATCAAAGATGTGCTGGCCGCACGAGAAATCCCTGCTAACTTGCATGAACTTATTCATCTGGCCACCCGCATTGACATGCGTTTTTCCGAAAGGCGTCAGGAGCTCCGCCAGGATATGGACTTTGTTCGCACGAGGCGGTTTCTCTCCCCGGCTCCTCTCTCCTCTGGTCTGCTGCAATCTGTTCCTGTGCCTTCCGCAGTGGAGGCTATGCAAGTAGACCGGTCTCGCCTGACACCTCAGGAGAGGACGCGCCGCCGCATTGAGAACCTATGCCTGTACTGTGCCAGTACCGAACACTTCTTGAAGGATTGTCCTATCCGACCTCCACGTCAGGAAAGACGCACTCCGATTCCGCACAAAGGTGAGACAGCTTTAGGTGTGAACTCCGCTTCTCCACGTCTTACTGTGCCTGTGCGGATTTCTTCTTCTACCTTCTCCTTCTCAGCTGTGGCCTTCTTGGATTCCGGATCTGCAGGAAATGTTATTTTGGCCTCTTTCGTTAACAGGTTCAACATCCCAGTGACCAGTCTCGCCAGACCCCTCTACATCGCCTCTGTTAATGGTGAAAGATTGGACTGTACTGTGCTTTACCGCACAGAACCCCTCTTAATGTGCATTGGACCCCATCATGAAAAGATTGAATTTCTGGTCCTCTCTAACTGCACTTCTGAAATTCTTCTTGGACTACCTTGGCTTCAACGCCATTCCCCTACCCTCGATTGGACCACCGGGGAGATCAAGAACTGGGGTACTACTTGCCACAAAAAGTGTCTCATGTCTGCTCCCAGTCCTGTCAGTCAAAACCCTATGGCTCCTCCGATACCAGGTCTTCCCAAGGCCTATCTGGACTATGCTGATGTTTTTTGCAAAAAACAAGCAGAGACTTTGCCTCCTCACAGGCCTTATGACTGTCCTATTGACCTTCTCCCTGGTACTACTCCACCCCGGGCAGAATCTATCCTCTGTCTGCTCCGGAAACCCAAGCCATGACGGAGTACATCCAAGAAAATTTAAAAAGGGGATTTATCTGCAAGTCTTCCTCCCCTGCCGGAGCTGGATTCTTCTTCGTCTCCAAAAAAGACGGCTCCTTACGACCTTGCATTGATTACTGCGGTCTTAATAAAATCACTATAAAAAAACGCTATCCCCTACCTCTTATCTCGGAACTCTTTGACCGCCTACGTGGCGCCAACATCTTTACCAAATTGGATTTAAGAGGTGCATATAATCTCATCCGCATCAGGGAAGGGGACGAGTGGAAGACCGCGTTTAACACCAGAGATGGACACTTTGAATATCTGGTTATGCCTTTTGGGCTTTACAACGCCCCTGCCGTCTTCCAGGACTTTGTAAATGAAATTTTTCTTGATCTATTATATACCTGTGTTGTGGTCTACCTGGACGATATTTTGATTTTTTCTTCTAACCTAGAAGAACACCGCCAGCATGTCCGCATGGTTCTTCAGAGACTTCCCCGCAACACATTATTCCTCCTGGCTGTCTGATCTCCGCTTCTCCAGCTTCCATCAGACAAACTCCTCCAGGAAAGACCTTCGTCCCTCCACGCCAGCGCCTCAGGATTCTCAGGTGGGGACACTCCTCACACCTCGCAGGCCATGCTGGCATCAAAAAATCCGTCCAGCTCATCTCTCGTTTTTATTGGTGGCCTACCCTGGAAACAGATGTTGCTGATTTTGTTCAGGCTTGTACAGTCTGTGCCCGGGACAAGACCCCTCGCCAGAAGCCTGCCAGTCTCCTCCCTCCTCTGCCTGTTCCTGAGCGACCATGGTCTCAGATTGCTATGGACTTTATTACTGACTTACCTTTATCCCATGGCAACACAGTTATTTGGGTGGTCGTTGATCGTTTCTCCAAGATGGCACATTTTATCCCTCTTCCAGGTCTTCCTTCTGTGCCTCAGTTGGCGAAACAATTTTTTGTGCACATTTTTCGCCTTCACGGGCTTCCTACGCATATCGTCTCGGATAGAGGCGTTCAATTTGTGTAGAAATTCTGGAGGGCCCTCTGTAATCAGCTTAAAATCAAATTAAACTTCTCGTCTTCTTATCATCCCCAATCCAATGGGCAAGTGGAAAGAGTTAATCAGGTTCTTGGTGACTATTTGCGACATTTTGTTTCCTCCCGCCAGGATGACTGGGCCGATCTCCTACCATGGGCCGAATTCTCGTACAATTTCAAAGTCTCTGAGTCTTCCGCTAAATCCCCATTCTTTGTGGTGTACGGCCGTCACCCTCTTCCCCCCCTCCCACGCCTTCTGGTTTGCCCGCTGTTGATGAGGTGACTCGGGACTTCTCCACCATCTGGAAAGAGACTCAAAAATCTCTCCTACAGGCCTCATCCCGGATGAAGAAACATGCCGACAAAAAAAGAAGAAATCCTCCTGTCTTTTCTCCTGGAGACAAAGTGTGGCTCTCCGCCAAGTATGTCCGCTTTCGTGTCCCCAGTTATAAACTGGGACCACGTTATCTTGGTCCTTTTAAAATAAAATGCCAAATCAACCCTGTCTCCTACAAACTCCTTCTCCCTCCTTCTCTCCGTATTCCTAATGCTTTTCATGTCTCTCTCCTTAAACCACTCATCCTTAACCGCTTCTCTCCTAAGGTTGTTGCTCCTACTCCTGTTTCCGGGTCCTCTGAGATCTTCTCGGTTAAAGAAATTCTGGCATCCAAGACGGTCAGAGGTAAAAAAAAAAATTCTTGTAGATTGGGAGAATTGCAAGGACCTTATCCACAAATTCTCAGGTTCTAAAAAGAGGGGGAGACCCAAGGGGGGGGGGGTACTGTTACGCCGAGCGCTCCGGGTCCCTGCTCCTCCCCGGAGCGCTCAAAGCGTTCTCCTGTTTGCAGCGCCCCGGTCAGACCCGCTGACCGGGTGCGCTGCGATAATGTTCCCAGCCGGGATGCGATTCGCGATGCGGGACGCGCCCGCTCGCGGTGCGCATCCCGACCCGCTTACCAGACTCGCTCCCTGTCTGTGCTGCCCCGGCGTGCGGGGCCCCGCTCCCTAGGGCGCGCGCTCGCCGGGTCTTTGCGATTTAAGGGGCCAGTGCGCCACTGATTGGCGCATGGGTTTTAATTAGTGTCTTCACCTGTGCACTTCCCTATATTACCTCACTTCCCCTGCACTTCCTTGCCGGATCTTGTTGCCATTGTGCCAGTGAAAGCGTTCCTTGTGTGTTCCTAGCCTGTGTTCCAGACCTCCTTGCCGTTGCCCCTGACTACGATCCTTGCTGCCTGCCCTGACCTTCTGCTACGTCCGACCCTGCTCTTGTCTATCCCTTGTACCGCGCATATCTCAGCAGTCAGAGAGGTTGAGCCGTTGCCGGTGGATACGACCTGGTTGCTACCGTTGCTACCGTTGCTGCAAGTTCATCCCGCTTTGCGGCGGGCTCTGGTGAAAACCAGTAGCAACTTAGAACCAGTCCACCGACACGGTCCACGCCAATCCCTCTCTGACACAGAGGATCCACGTCCAGCCTGCCGAATCCTGACAACTCATTGCTGCCACTTCAGAACTTTCCAGCACTTTGTTGACATCCATTTCTGGGGGCTTTGTGACGTATGTTTGGGGTCATTGTCCTGCTGGAAGACCCAAGATCTTGGACGCAAACCCAGCTTTCTGACAATGGGCTGTACAGTGCGACCCAAAATCCATTGGTAATCCTCAGATTTCATGATGCCTTGTACACATTCAAGTTCATTTTGGCAAAATGTAGTCTTGCTTTTTTATGTCTCTGTGTCAGCAGTGGGGTCCTCCTGGGTCTCCTGCCATAACGTTTCATTTCATATAAATGTCGACGGATAGTTCGTGCTGACACTGATGCTCCCTGAGCCTGCAGGACAGCTTGAATATCTTTGGAACTTGTTTGGGGCTGCTTATTCCCCATCCAGACTATCCTGCATTGACACCTTTCATCAATTTTTCTCTTCCATCCACACCCAGGGAGATTAGCTACAGTGCCATGGGTTGCAGACTTCTTGATGATGTTGCGCACTGTGGACAAAGGCAAATCTAGATCTCTGAAGATGGACTTGTAACTTTTAGATTGTTGATATTTCTCCACAATTTTGATTCTCAAGTCCTCAGACAGTTCTCTTCTCCTCTTTCTGTTGTTCATGCTTAGTGTGGCGCACACACACAGACACAGAATGCAAAAACTAAGTGAACTTCTCTCCTTTTTATTTGCTTTCAGGTGTGATTTTTATATTGCCCACACCTGTTACTTGCCCCAGGTGACTTTAACCCCTTAAGGACTCAGCCCATTTTGGCCTTAAGGACTCAGACAATTAAATTTTTACGTTTTCATTTTTTCCTCCTCGCCTTCTAAAAATCATAACTCTTTTATATTTTCATCCACAGACTAGTATGTGGGCTTGTTTTTTGCGCGACCAGTTGTCCTTTGTAATGACATAACTCATTATATCATAAAATGTATGGCGCAACCAAAAAACACTATTTTTGTGGGGAAATTAAAACGAAAAACGCAATTTTGCTAATTTTGGAAGGTTTCGTTTTCACGCCGTACAATTTATGGTAAAAATGACATGTGTTCTTTATTCTGAGGGTCAATACGATTAAAATGATACCCATTATTACATACTTTTCTATTATTGTTTAAAAAAAATCACAAACTTTTTAACCAAATTAGTACGTTTATAATCCCTTTATTTTGATGACCTCTAACTTTTTTATTTTTCCGTATAAGCGGCGGTATGGGGGCTCATTTTTTGCGCCATGATCTGTAAATTTTTTTGATACCACATTTGCATATAAAAAACTTTTAATACATTTTTTATAATTTTTTTAAATAAAATGTATTAAAAAAGTAAGAATTTTTGACTTTTTTTTTTTTTTTTTACGTTCACGCCGTTCACCGTACGGGATCATTAACATTTTATTTTAATATTTCGGACATTTACGCACCGTACGGGATCATTAACATTTTATTTTAATATTTCGGACATTTACGCACGTGGCGATACCAAATATGTCTATTAAAAAATTTTTTTACGCTTTTTGGGGGTAAAATAGGAAAAAACGGACGTTTTACTTTTTTATTGGGGGAGGGGATTTTTCACTTTTTTTTACTTTTACTTTTAAATTTTTTTACATTTTTTTTTACACTTGAATAGTCCCCATAGGGGACTATTCATAGCAATACCATGATTGCTAATACTGATCTGTTCTATGTATAGGACATAGAACAGATCAGTGTTTTCGGTCATCTCCTGCTCTGGTCTGCTCAATCACAGACCAGAGCAGGAGACGCCGGGAGCCGCACGGAGGAAGGAGAGGGGACCTCCGTCCGGCGTTCTGAATGATCGGATCCCCGCAGCAGCGCTGCGGGCAATCCGAACATTCATTCAAATCGCGCACTGCCGCAGATGCCGGGATCTGTATTGATCCCGGCACCTGAGGGGTTAATGGCGGACGCCCGCGAGATCGCGGGCGTCGGCCATTGCCGGCGGGTCCCTGGCTGCGATCAGCAGCCGGGATCAGCCGCGCATGACACGGGCATCGCTCCGATGCCCGCGGTTATGCACAGGACGTAAATGTACGTCCTGGTGCGTTAAGTACCACCGCACCAGGACGTACATTTACGTCCTGCATCCTTAAGGGGTTAAAGGAGCATCACATGCTTGAAACAATATTATTGTTCCACAATTTTGAAAGGGTGCCAATAATTTTGTCCAGACCATTTTTGGAGTTTGGTGACATTATGTCCAATTTGCTTTTTTTCCTCCCTTTTTTGGTTTAGTTCCAATACACACAAAGGGAATAAACATGTGTATAGCAAAACATGTGATACTGCAATCCTTTTCTGTGAGAAATACTTCATTTTCTTGAAAATGTGCAAGTCCTCCCACTTAAAAAGATGAGAGAGGCCTGTCATTTCCATCATAGATATACCTCAACTATGAGAGACAGAATGAGAAAAAAAAAAATCCAAAAAATCACGTTGTCTGATTTTTGAAGAATTTATTTGCAAATATTGGTGGAAAACAAATATTTGGTCACTTACAAACAAGCAAGATTTCTGGCTCTCACAGACCTGTAACTTCTTCTTTAAGAGTCTCCTCTGTCCTCCACTTGTTACCTGTATTAATGGCTCCTGTTTGAACTTGTTTTCAGTATAAAAGACACCTGTCCACAACCTCAAACAGTCACACTCCAAACTCCACTATGGCCAAGATCAAAGAGCTGTCGGAGGACAACAGAAACAAAACTGTAGACCTGCACCAGGCTGGGAAGACTGAATCTGCAATAGGCAATCAGCTTGGTGTGAAGAAATCAACTGTGGGAGCAATTATTAGAAAATGGAAGACATACAAGACCACTGATAATCTCCCTCGATCTGGGGCTCCATTTTGACATCACGAGGTGAGATCTTGCGTGATCACAAGAACGGTGAGCAAAAATCCCAGAACCACACGGGGGACATTGTGAATGACCTGCAGAGAGCTGGGACCAAAGTAACTAAGGCTACCATCAGTAACACGCTCCGCTTCCAGGAATTCAAATCATGCAGTGCCAGACGTGTCCCCCTGCTTAAGCCAGTACATGTCCAGGCCCGTCTGAAGTTTGCTAGAGAGCATTTGGATGATCCAGAAGAGGATTGGGAGAATGTCATATGGTCAGAGGAAACCAAAGTAGAACTTTTTGGTAAAAACTCAACTCATTGTGTTTGGAGGAAAAAGAATGTTGAGTTGCATCCAAAGAACACCTTACTTACTGTGAAGCATAGGGGTGGAAACATCATGCTTTGGGGCGATTTTTCTGCTAAGGGACCAGGAGGACTGATACGTGTAAAGTAAAGAATGAATGGGGCCATGTATCATGAGATTTTGAGTGAAAACCTCCTTCCATCAGCAAGAGCATTGAAGATGAAACATGACTGGGTCTTTCAGCATGACAATGATCCCAAACACACTGCCCGAACAATGAAGGAGTTGCTTCATAAGAAGCATTTCAAGGTCCTGGAGTGGCCTAACCAGTCTCCAGATCTCAACCCCATAGAAAACCTTTGAAGGGAGTTGAAAGTTCATGTTGCCCAGTGACAGCCACAAAAAATCACTGCTCTAGAGGAGATCTGCATGGTGGAATGGGCCAAAATACCAGCAACAGTGTGTGAAAACCTTGTGAAGACTTACAGAAAACGTTTGACCTCTGTCATTGCCAACAAAGGGGATAGAACAAAGTATTGAGATGAACTGTTGTTATTGACCAAATTCTTATTTTCCACCACAATTTGCAAATAAATTCTTTAAAAAATCAGACAATGTGATTTTATGGATTTATTTTTCTCATTACGTCCCTCATAGTTGAGGTTATAACCTATGATGAAAATTACAGCCTCTCATCTTTTTAAGTGGGAGAACCTGCACAATTGGTGGCTGACTAAATATTTTTTTGCCCCACTATATGTATATATATATATATTCCTCCCTTCCAGCTCTGTCTGTAGTTGTACACCTCCCCTCCAACTCTATCTGTATACTGCTGCTGCTATCTCTATAAGATCAAGATATATAATAGATATACACCTCCCCTCCCAGCTCTATCTGTACTCTGCTGCTTTTATCCCTATAGGATCAGGATATATAGTAGTTATACCTTTCCCTTCAAATGTATCTGTATACTCCTGCTGCTGTCTCTATGGGGTCAGGAGATATATAGTAGTTATACACTTCTCCTCCAGCACTATCTGTATACTGCTGCTGCTATCTCTATGGGATCAGGATGCATAATAGTTATACACCCCCCCCCCCCTTCAGCTCTATCTGTATACTGCTGCTTCTATTTCTGTGGGATAAGGATATATAGTAGTTATACACCTCCCCTCCAGGTCTTTCTGTATACTGCTGCTGCTATCTCTATGAGATCAAGATATATAGTAGTTGTACACCTCCCCTCCAGCTCTATCTCTATAAGATCTGAGGGCGAGGGGAGCTGGGGGACTCCGCCCGCGGGCGGAAGTCCCATATCGACCCCAATGTCCTCAAGAGCGCCATCCCCAGTGGAGCTCTTGCCCCACTACTGTTCATGGGGCTCCTGGGTGGAGATTCACAGTGAAGAGTTGGAAGTGAGTACCCCGGCGGAAGCTGGTTTTTCGACCCCATCATCATACTCCAGCCTGGAGAGGGTGTCCGCTGTCTCCAACCCAAACCAGAGCCCCAGGTTAGGCCCAAGTCACCCCCATTGTCATGGTGGGTGTTTGGAGATGAACCAGGGCTACTAAAATATATGGAGGAGAACCTCATGCCCCTAACAAAGAAGTAACCACCTACCAACTGGAGGTCCCAGTCTCTGGAACAGGCAAGGGTTCCCCCTGCAGCTGTTGTGCCGCGGGAGAAATTGAGACTCCCAGTGAGCCTCCATGCTTGGCCGCAAGAGCTGGCGCCAACAACAAGTTCAGCCCCAGTGGCGGATGCTGCCTCTATGCAGGTCGTAGTGGCAGTTAGCCCGAATATTTCCGGGTCCCACTTATCTAGGGTCTCTTAGATTCTAAGCCTCCTCCCTACTGAATTAAGTCTACCAAAGAAAAAGTCTTCATTTGCTACTGGTTCTTCAGCCTGTGTAGGACATTAAGCGCAATGCCCCAGGACTGCTACAGTTTATGTTTCCAAGTTCTCAATTCTGCAACAAATTCAAGAAATGTGTCTGGCACTTAGCCAAGAAGAAACCACTGCGCTTGTGTACCTGGTAATATATTGTGAACTCTAATATTCATCTACCTTCCTAATTTGGTGCCAACCACGAAAGTGCCTTCCAATTGTGCCAAAAAGCGTTCTAGTCAGGATTGCCTAGTGGGCAGGAATGTATAACCTAGACAGTCTTGCAATGTACTCAGTCAGTATTCTAATGTATGATTTTGCCTTATTCAGTCTTTCTAATGTCTTAATCAGTTAGTACTGTCGTTAGTGAAATACGTAAAGCCAGACAGTAATCAAATGTCTTACAGTAGGAAATGTATTTACAGTAAGGATGTATAATCTTCTCTTTATATGTTCCATGTCTTCCGTAATCATTGTCTTCTGACGTGCATGAGGTGCCCCCGAAATTCAAGTGGATACCTTGGCTGGAATTTAGCACAGAAGAAGGAGTCTGTTATGTCCCTCAGGTGTGGCCATGTGGTGTTCTCTACAGTCGTAGGGAGAAGATGCTATAAGCCAATGAGCCCTGTAGCACAGGACTGGTAGCGATGGATAGCCTACGGCAGCTCCGGCCTGCCTTCCAGAGTCACCTTGGTATCGAAAATGCTGCAACTTCAGAAGGAGCTTCAAGACGTGTTGTGTGTATGTGTGTTTTGTGTCAGTATGTCCCAATCCGTTCATACTGTTGGTTTTGTGGCGAGGCTGTGATCTGTCCACTCCTGTCACTGACAGTGTCACAATGTGAGGAGGGAGTGGAGACAAGTGAGAGAATCACGACAGAGACTTGGGTGAAGGAAGAACAGAGTTTCAAAGCAGCACAAAGTATTTTAGGAGATGGTTGTGCTCATCGTCTGAAGAAGATAAGGCAGTGACCTGTATGCCACAGTGGCTGGGTCATATTGTGAGGTTGGGATTGAGATAAATTAGAAAGATCAGGGTTGGCAAAAGGCAAGTATCAGGGTTAACAGCAGTGCAAAGTATTTCAGGAGAGATGATGCTAGTGAGGACAAAGACATAGTGTAAAGTGTTGGGTGCCTGGGCAGTGCAGAGTATTTCAGGAGAGGAATGTGCTAATCTTGTCCTCCCAGTGCCCTGTCCACTTATGTGATTAACCCTTCATTTCCATCGCACACGATGTCCTTGTGCTTTACGAAGCATATGGAGAGTTACGTCCCCACCACTGTTTTCTGTGAAATTTGGGATGTATGGGCGCAGATGATTGAAGTTTCGGCATTCTCCCTGTCGTTGCATTTCCAAAATAGATCAGAGGCTTTAATTATGTAAACTAAGACTTTGTCTGCCGCTCCACGCATACCCAAGCAGCAATTACGCCGCTGCCATATAACCGAATGAATATGGATCTGAATTAATTGCCTGAATCTGTTTAATGTGATAAGATTCTGGTCCAAACTACACGCACCCCATGCTGACACAAAAGAGCGCAAAACATCTATAGGGAAAAGTTGGCGGAGGAGGAGGTTTCCTATATGAATCTCCATGACACAGGGTAGAAGTAATATGGCAACCTTACTCTACAGTACAGGGCTGTGAACTCCGACCTGTGACTCTCTGACAGCCGTACAGCCTCTGATGGACCAATTTAAAGGACATGTCTCATATATATAATTTAAGTTTCAGTAATAGTTTAAATAGTTTAAATAAAATAATGTTGTTGTTGTTTTTTGGGGGCAAATGTTAAAGTTGTTTAATTTTCCTTTTTGATAACTGGGGGCAGCCATATTGGAGACATATACTTCCTGTTTGTATTTAACGTATAGATCACATAGCAGGGTGTGTGTACGTTACAGCAGAAGAAATCAATAGACAGAAATATGTCCATAAACTAATACAATCTACAGAAAGTCATAGGAATACAAGCCCTCTGACAGAGACCATGGAGTGACAGGGAAGCTGTATACAGAGCCTTATCTGCGTATATAGTGTTACCGCCCTGTCTTATCAAGTTCTAGTTAACAATAGAGCTATCATTAAATTACTGCCCACTAATGATAATGAAATTACCTTTCTCCTCCTGTCCAGTCTGTACAGCAAAGTTGACGAGTAAGCTGCAGAATGAGGGTAGTGTTAGCCTATTATGTCTTCTGTAGTGGTCAATGTGAGAACAAGCCTTCCTCAGTACAAAAGAAATGTCATTAAAATACTGGCCTTCTAATAATAATGAGATAACTCTGTTCAGTCTGCCCAGTCTATACAGAAAAGCTGACAAGAAAACTGCATAACACAGGAAGTGCATATGTGGTGGCCCAGTACAGGAGGTGTTACCACCATACGCTTGCTGCCCTGTCCGACAGCCTCCCTTCAGTGTCCCCTGGGCTCCCTTGTACTTGTTTCCCCCTATACATACTGTATGTTCTGCATTGTAATGTATTATAAAATGTCTTGTTGCTTTAAGAGTTGTACCATCTGATATGTCATGTGATTGTTACCCAGTAGGTATCAGTGACCAGGTGACCCCAAGAGTGACCTATGGGCTCCCTGCTTGTCTCCCCCATATAAGCCCTGGGTGGGGCTAGCTCGCTTTCTTTGGAGATAAGTCGTTGACGAGGTCAGTCGTGCCTAGTGTGTGTGTCCAGAGTGTTGGAGACTAGTGTTGAGCGGCATAGGCCATATTCGAATTTGCAAATATTCGCGATTTATTTTCGCATATGCGTAAATTCGCATATGCGAAAATTAGCATATACATTAACATAAGCGAAAATTCGCATATACGAAAATAAGCACATTCATTAACATAAGCGAAAATTCGTATATGCGAAAATTAGCATATGCATATTTTCGCATATGCGAAAATTCGCGCGCCGGTCTCACACCGGTCTCACACCAGTATTAGAGCCTTCTTTACACCACACAAGCTGGAAGCAGGAAGGGATGATCACTGTGATGTGAACTGTAAAAAAAATAATAATAATAATAATAATAATAATAAAGTATAAAAAAACAAAAAAAAAAAACGAATATTCGTAATTACGAATATATAGTGCTATATTCGCGAATATTCGCGAATTCGCGAATATGCGATATTCGCGAATAAAATTCGCATTGCGAATATTCGCGAGCAACACTATTGGAGACCTCAAAGTCAAGTCCTGGAGCCACCATCAAAGGTAAGTAAGCTACAGTCATAGCTTTGTCAGTCTTCAGTCAAGTCAGTCCCTGTCAGCCACTGTCAAGTCAGCGTGGCCTGCATTATATTGTCCAGTCCTACTACAAGTTCAAGCAAGCCCTTAAGGTCTCTGAGTCACTGGTCACATCTGTGGGCCCTAGCTGAACTGTATAGAGTTTAACATCTGTCTACCCTTAGTAAAGCTACTGTTATCCGTAACTTGGTGTCAGAGTCATTACTGCCCCCCCCGTACCTAGCCCAGGATCTAGCGGTATACCTTCGGTTGGTATCGAGGATAAACCCCGCCCTGATGTCATGAATACAAGGGGTTAATGCCATCTGCCCCTAGGGTAACAACATCTGCCCTCATCACGGCCCGTGACCACAACTTTTGGCGTCCTACAAACAGGATACGGGTGTTCGCCTTATGCCACAATCCTCCCCCTAGTCTGAACTGTGTCCAGTATTGTCTGCAAAAATCGCATGCAAAGGAAGTTGGTTCCAGAAAGTGTTCGGGACTTTGTCAGAGGAAAGTGTTTTACTTGTGGCACTTGTGAAATAGAGGGGGAGGTGAAGAAAAGTATTGTGTCAACCATGTGCAAGATTAGGTCTGAAGCTATGTTACGTGGCAAGTATTGCCTGTACCTGCAAGGGTTAAAGATGTGCCGGAGAAGCGTGCGAAAATGTTCCACGTTGGTCAGCATCCCTGGGGTGTGGAAACTATGTTGCTGTATCGATGCCGAAGTGGAACTGTAAAGATCCGCCCCTTGTTCTCGGGAGAGCGGAAGTCAGCGCTGCACAGCTGACGCACTTCCGGATCTTCTCAGTTCTCAGAAGTCAGCAAGAGAAACAACAGGGCGGAAAAGGCAAGCACACGTGCAGAGAGTCCCAAGATGATGCCGGAAGCCCGGAAAGTTACCGCAATGCAAATGTTTTAGGAGCTGGCAAATCATTTACATCGCATCTCCCTGGGGACCGAAGAGGCCTGCTATCAAATTCCGCTGCCCTAGGACAATGGAGGCTTGCCAGCAACCCCGGCAGAGGGAACGCCGGCATCTTCTTGTGCATCATCGCCGGTGAAGCTGTCCCCTCACCACCATACCTGGGGGTCCTGGGACAAAATTTACACTGAGGAGTCAGAAGTGAGTACCCCAGCTGAGGCTGCTTCCTCTACCCCTCCTTCTACCCCACAGCTCGAAGAAAAAAAAACAGGCCCAGAAGTCACATGTCCCCGGTCCCCACCTTTTCCAAAGTGGTTGTTTGGCGATGAGCCTGGACTAATACAGTATATGAGAGAGCACCTTCTTTCCCTGCCAAGGAAGTCTCATCCCTCAGTCCCACCGGCCCAGTCTGAGAGGGCCAAAAGAGATGCTCAGGTGGCCAAGATTGTAGAGGGGCTGAGGGCACAGAGGATGGAAAGATATGGGCCGAAGCTGCTGCCATATAAGGTGCGACAAGCACAGCAGCAGGACACCAAAGCATTGTAAGCCCTGTACATGAGGAAGCTAGAACATCCCAGGGAGGGAGAGCCACCCCTGGAACGTCGCAGAGCCACGGTCATAAAGTTTGACAAAGTGCAGGGGTTTGGCATCCTTATGGACTGTCGTCATGGCGGGACCATCCTAGTCATCCATCGGGAAGTGCAAAGAGATTATCTTCCCCCAACCATGCATTCTCTGGAGAGCGGGGAGATTGTGGAGTATAGTCCTGTACAGAGTATGAGCGGAGAATGGGCAACAGCGGCGACCCGTCCAAAGAACCCCATGCAGATGCCTTTTGCATATTTGCCCTCGGATGATTGGGACGCAGATGCCTTCGGATGATTACCTTCTCAACTTAAAAAGTCACGTCCAGAGGAAGAAGTCTACATGCCGGAGGTGCCTGCTATGACTCCAAAGTATCTACCCCAGTTGTCTGTGGATGTGCCCAGGCCTACTCCTGTGGAGGTTTGGCCTAACCAGCAGGCACCAACTGAAGGGCCTCGGCCTACTGCCGCAGAAGAGGTTTGGCTGTCCCAACCGTTGTTCCCCCAGTGGCGCAAGCTGCCGCGTATCAAATGATGGTTACCATCAGCCCCAGCATTTCAGAGTCCACCTTGTCACGGGTGAACTGAAACACCCATGTGAGTCCCATGGAGGAGGCACAGTCCCGTGGACCCCGCTACATGTCCCAGCCTCAGAAGCAGTCTGACCGGCAAGGCTTGGATGGCAGGTTTCCAGAATGAAGAATCTATTCGGCTGTAAATAACTAACTTTCTTTGTGAAGTACTTTTGTTCTCCACAGATTGTGTATCGTTCAAGAAAAAGTGCCTGATAAACTTATCAAGAAGTTTATTTGTAACCATTTGCATAAGTGTACGTGCCCGGCTTTTAGCCGTGATTCTTTACTAAGAACTCTAAAGTGTACCAGAACTGTGGAGCGGTACTAAAAAAAAAAAAAAAAAAAAATGTATAAACTGTCAGAGCAATCAATTATTGCTCATTACCTTTGCACAAGTAAATCATTATGTTGGTGTACTATAATGGTTGTGGTGTGCTGTAATAAGATTGTGTATAATGTTTTATACGGAAGTGTTTACGTGTACAGTGTCTTTTATTCATGGCAATCTATTTGGGAGGTATCCTGACCCAATCAGGAAAAACGTCACTGCCATGACAAATTTCAGCAAGGTACAAAGATTAGTTCACAATATAGTGTGTAAAGTTATGTACCACACATAGTTAGTCCATAGAAAATCAAAATAGTCTACTCTTATGTAAATATCTAAGTTAGGACTGTAACATTACTTGAGGTCTCAGTCCGTGTATATCAAGTATGTATATGTCTAACATTTTCTCCTGTCCACGTGTACAGGGTGCTTTACTGGCCAGAGGGTTCCCCTGTAAGATAAGATTAACACATATAAGGGCAGAGTACAAGTTGTTAAGGTAACACTGTTTTAATGTATAACAATGTATATTCAGTTCTGGGGAGAAGTGTTGTAATACCGAAGTGCCCCAGCAGCCAAGGCATTGGGCAGATAGCCTTGGACAACCCAATCCGCAAGCAGTGAATTAAAGTGTTTAAAGAGTGTTAGCAATGCAGTGAAAACAATCCCACATATTTACCCTGTTAATCTAGGTAAAGAGCCTGTATGGACATTTACCAGTGCTACATGGACTCATTTCTATTTTGTTCCATAATCAGACCTGAGAAGCACATTCTGTGCTAAAATGCCCCAGAAACTGTCATTGGGCCACAGTGGCCACTTCGGTCATCTACCCTCCAGGACTGGGCATCGAGGATGACTGTATTTAATAGGGAGAGTTTGTGGTGGGCCATTACGGGAAGTGTTACCCTTACCTTTGCTGCCCTGTCCGACAGCCTCCCTTCAGTGTCCCCTGGCCCCCTTGTACTTATCCCCCCCCCCCTATATATGTTCTGCATTGTAATGTATTATAAAATGTCTTGTTGCTTTTAAGAGTTGTACCATGTGATACGTCATGAGATTGTTACCAAGAAGTTATCGGTGACCCCAAGAGTGACCTATGGGCTCCCTGCTAGTCTCACCCATATAAGCCCTGGGTGGAGCTAGCTTGCTCTCTTTGCTGAGGTCAGTCGTGCCTAGTGTGTGTGTTCAGAGTGTTGGAGGCCTCAAAGTCAAGTCCTGCAGCCACAATTAAATGCTAGTAAGCTACAGTCATAGCTTTGTCAGTCTTCAGTCAAGTCAAGTCAGTCCCTCTCAGCAACTTTCAAGTCAGCATGGCCTGTATTACATTTTCCAGTCCTACTACAAGTCCCAGCAAGCCCTTAAGGTCTCTGAGTCACTGATCACCTCGGAAGGACCTGGCTGAACTGTATAGACTTTACCATCTGTCTACCCTCAGTAAAGCTACTGTTTTCCATAACTTGGCGTTGGAGTCATTATTGCCCCTGTGCCTAGCCCAGGATCTAGCGGTGTACCTTCGGGTGGTAGCAAGGATAAACCACGCCCTGGCATCACAAATACAAGGGGTTAATGCCCTCTGCCCCTAGGGTAACAACATCTGTCCTTATCGTTAC
Organism: Hyla sarda; assembly: GCF_029499605.1. Lineage (NCBI taxonomy): Eukaryota > Metazoa > Chordata > Amphibia > Anura > Hylidae > Hyla > Hyla sarda. Next base: position 17,460,541 of record NC_079190.1, on the reverse strand, counting down.
CACACATACCTATTGTGTCTTTAGTGGCCATTGTGAGAACTGGCCCTCTTCAGTACAATAGAAACGTTATTAAATTACCCGTCTTTTAATTATAATGAGATAACTCTGCTCGCTCTGCCCAGTCTATACAGTAAGCTGACAAGTAAAATGAATTACACAGAAAGTGTTAGCCTCTTGTGTCTTCTGTAGGGGCTATTGTAAGAACTAGCCCTCCTAAATAGAAGTGTCATTTAATTGCCTGCCTTATAATAATAATGAGATAACTCTGCTCATCTTGTCCTAGTCTATACAGGGAAGCCTGACAAGTAAGTTGCAGAACACAGGAAATGTAAATCGATTGTGTGTAAAAGTCAGCATGGGAAATGCAATAAACAAAATTTAAAAATTTAAATGTATAGTCACACATAGCAGATCATACCCGAAAATAATAAAAAAAAAATGTTAAAATAAAAACCTGATTGAAATCATGCCATTTTCTGGTGATGCATCGCCTTTAACTAGAATTTTTATACCATATTGGTGAAGGCAGATAAAATTCCAGCGAGAAAAACACATTTCTCCCTGAGCGACCTAATAACATATGCCGCGCTATTACCTTTTACCAAGTTACCAAATTTAAATATCCAATTTTCAGGTCTATAATTTGGGTCACTTTTCAATAAACAAGCAGGATTCTCCGTGTTGTGATATATATTTCTTCCTACCGTTCAGAAACTATGAAAAGGGTAAAAATGAAACCCCGGGAACCTCTGGTAAATTGTGTGAACAGGAGGCAGCTATCATGTGAGAGGGAGAGGAGGGGCGCGAGGAAGAGGTTAGATAAATCTGTATCAGTGAAAGGGTAATGTAGACAGGGACTGTGTTACCAAGGAGACCTGTATTCTGGGATCAGCCGCGCGATGGAGGAGAGAAAAGCACAACATATGTGATAAGGAGAGGGCCGCAAAATACAGGAAACAACAAAAGAAGCAAAAAGTAAACCAGGTGCATGATGGGAACAAACCTTTACATTAAAACTTAACAAATGTACAAGTATAGTAAAGCTATTTTCTAAGGGCACAGCACAATAGTAGGTATTGTGCTCTAAATTGTAAATTGTACAAACAACTACTATAATACTGCCCATATGGACAAAAATATAACTACTATAATACTGCTCCTATATACAAGAATATAATTACAACAAAGTCCAAAGTGTTAGGCACAGCTCACTCGTACACCCTTTCTGCGTCTCGGACGAGACTGAACCACAACTCGTATAATGATATAAACAATGAAGAGATGTCGAGCGCAGATTCCAAGCAATACGAAATAATTTATTCAGCAGTAACACGACATGATGACAGGTAGGTGACGCGTTTCAGCCACAATCTGCGGCCTTAGTCATACGCTGGACATCTCTGCGCTGGACATCTCTTCATTCTTTATAAGAATATAACTACTATAATACTGCTCCTATATACAAGAATATGACTACTATAATACTGCCCCTATATACAAGAATATAACTACTATAATACTGCTCCTATATACAAGAATATAACTACTATAATACTGCTCCTATATACAAGAATATAACTACTATAATACTGCTCCTATGTACAAGAATATAACTACTATAATACTGCTCCTTTATACAAGAATATAACTACTATAATACTGTCTCCTATATACAAGAATATAACTACTATAATACTGCTCCATTATACAAGAATATAACTACTATAATACTGCTCCTATATATAAGAATATAAGTACTATAATACTGCTCCTATATACAAGAATAAAACTACTACAATACTGCCCATATGGGCAAAAATATAACTACTATAATACTGCCTCCTATGTGCAATATAATTACTATAATACTGCTCCTATATACAAGAATATAACTACTATAATACTGCTCCTATATATAAGAATATAAGTACTATAATACTACTCCTATATACAAGAATATAACTACTACAATACTGCCCATATGGGCAAAAATGTAACTACTATAATACTGCTGTCACGATGCCGGCTGGCAGGAGGTGGATCCTCTGTGCCAGAGAGGGATTGGCGAGGACCGCGCTAGTGGACCGGTTCTAAGCCACTACAGGTTTTCACCAGAGCCCGCCGCAAAGCGGGATGGTCTTGCTGCGGCGGTAGTGACCAGGTCGTATCCACTAGCAACGGCTCACCTCTCTGACTGCTGAAGATAGGCGAGGTACAAGGGAGTAGGCAGAAGCAAGGTCGGACGTAGCAGAAGGTCGAGGCAGGCAGCAAGGATCGTAGTCAGGGGCAACGGCAGGAGGTCAGGAACACGGGCTAGGAACAGACAAGGGAACGCTTTCACTAGGCACTAAGGCAACAAGATCCGGCCAGGGAGTGCAGGGGAAGTGAGGTGATATAGGGAAGTGCACAGGTGAACACACTAATTGGAACCACTGCGCCAATCAGCGGCGCAGTGGCCCTTTAAATCGCAGAGACCCGGCGCGCGCGCGCCCTAGGGAGCGGGGCCGCGCGCGCCGGGACAGAACAGACGGAGAGCGAGTCAGGTACGGGGACCGGGGTGCGTATCGCGAGCGGGCGCCACCCGCGTTGCGAATCGCATCCCGGCTGGAGGCGGGACCGCAGCGCACCCGGTCAGTGGATCTGACCGGGGCGCTGCAGCAACGAGGATGAGGCGAGCGCTCCGGGGAGGAACGGGGACCCGGAGCGCTCGGCGTAACAGTACCCCCCCCCTTGGGTCTCCCCCTCTTCTTGGGGCCAAAGAACCTGAGGAAAAAAAAATCAATTTTTCCGTGATGAGGTCCGATGCACATTAGGAGGGGTTCTGTGCGGAAACGCATGAGACAGTCCAATCTTTTATTGTTAATACAATAGATGTAGAGGGGTCTGGCGAGACTGGTCACAGGGACGTAGAACCTGTTGATAAGAGAGGCCAAAAAATTTTTTCCTGCAGATCCGGAATCCAAGAAGACCATAGTAGAGAAGGAGAAGGTAGAGGCAGATATCCGCACAGGCACAGTAAGGCGTGGAGAAGCAGAGTTGACATCAAGAACTGTGTCACCTTTGTGCGGAGTCAGCGTACGTCTTTCCAGGCGGGGAGGACGGATAGGACAATCCTTCAGGAAGTGTTCGGTACCGGCATAGTACAGGCAAAGATTCTCCATGCGGCGTCGTGTCCTCTCTTGAGGTGTCAAGCGAGACCGGTCAACTTGCATAGCCTCCGTGGCGGGAAGCACAGGAACGGATTGCAGAGGACCAGAGGAGAGAGGAGCCGGGGAGAAAAAACGCTTCGTGCGAACAAAGTCCATATCCAGGCGGAGCTCCAGACGCCATCCGGAAGAACGCATGTCAATGCGAGTGGCAAGATGAATGAGTTCATGTAGGTCAGCAGGAGTCTCTCGTGCGGCCAGAACATCTTTAATGTTGCTGGATAGGCCTTTTTTAAAGGTCGCGCAGAGAACCTCACTATTCCAGGACAACTCGTAAGCAAGAGCACGGAACTGAATGGCGTACTCGCCAACGGAAGAAACACCCTGTTCCAGGTTCAGCAGGGCAATCTCGGCAGAAGAAGCTCGGGCAGGCTCCTCGAAGACACCACGGACCTCAGCGAAGAAGGACTGGACTGTGGCTGTGGCAGAATCATTGCGGTCCCCATCAAACTTGTCCGGCAGGGACAAGCAGGGGTTAAGAACGGCCGGTTGCTGCGGAGGAGTTGCAGGAGCCGGCGGAGGAGATGGTTGTTGCAGCTGTAGCTGTGACTGAAGTTGCTGTATCTGCGGCAGCAGCTGCTGTGACTGAAGTTGCTGTATCTGCGGCAGCAGCTGCTGTAACTGTGACTGAAGACGCTGTGTCTCGGAGATCAAGTATGCCAGCTGTTGATCTTGTTGGGCGATCTTTACGCCAAATTTGTCCGGCAGGGACAAGCAGGGGTTAGGAAGGGCCGGTTGCTGCGGAGGAGTTGCAGGAGCCGGCGGAGGAGATGGTAGTTGCAGCTGTAGCTGTTGCTGTATCTGCGGCTGCAGCTGCTGTATCTGTGACTGAATACGCAGTGCCTCGGAGGTCAAGTATGCCAGCTGTTGATCTCGTTGCGCTATCTGTTGCGACTGCTGGGCGATCTGACGAGCTTGCTGGGCGACCAGCGTAGGGAGGTCAGCGACCACTGGCAGAGGAACTTCAGCGGGATCCATGGCCGGATCTACTGTCACGATGCCGGCTGGCAGGAGGTGGATCCTCTGTGCCAGAGAGGGATTGGCGAGGACCGCGCTAGTGGACCGGTTCTAAGCCACTACAGGTTTTCACCAGAGCCCGCCGCAAAGCGGGATGGTCTTGCTGCGGCGGTAGTGACCAGGTCGTATCCACTAGCAACGGCTCACCTCTCTGACTGCTGAAGATAGGCGAGGTACAAGGGAGTAGGCAGAAGCAAGGTCGGACGTAGCAGAAGGTCGAGGCAGGCAGCAAGGATCGTAGTCAGGGGCAACGGCAGGAGGTCAGGAACACGGGCTAGGAACAGACAAGGGAACGCTTTCACTAGGCACTAAGGCAACAAGATCCGGCCAGGGAGTGCAGGGGAAGTGAGGTGATATAGGGAAGTGCACAGGTGAACACACTAATTGGAACCACTGCGCCAATCAGCGGCGCAGTGGCCCTTTAAATCGCAGAGACCCGGCGCGCGCGCGCCCTAGGGAGCGGGGCCGCGCGCGCCGGGACAGAACAGACGGAGAGCGAGTCAGGTACGGGGACCGGGGTGCGTATCGCGAGCGGGCGCCACCCGCGTCGCGAATCGCATCCCGGATGGAGGCGGGACCGCAGCGCACCCGGTCAGTGGATCTGACCGGGGCGCTGCAGCAACGAGGATGAGGCGAGCGCTCCGGGGAGGAACGGGGACCCGGAGCGCTCGGCGTAACAACTGCCTCCTATGTGCAATATAACTACTATAATACTGCTCCTATATACAAGACTATAACTACTATAATACTGCTCCTACATATAAGAATGTAAGTACTATAATACTGCTCCTATATACAAGAATATAACTACTAAAATACTGCCCATATGGACGAAAATATAACTACCATAATACTGCTCCTATATACAAGAATATAACTACTATAATACTGCTCCTATATACAAGAATATAACTACTATAATACTGCTCCTATGTAGAATATAACTACTATAATACTGTCTCATATATACAAGAATATAACTACTATAATACTGCTCCTATACACAAGAATATAACTACTATAATACTTCTCCTATATATAAGAATAAGAGTACTATAATACTGCTCCTATATACAAGAATATAACTACTACAATACTGCTCCTATATACAAGAATAGAACTACTACAATACTGCTCCTATATACAAGAATATAACTACTATAATACTGCTCCCTATATACAAGAATATATCTACTATAATACTGCTCCTATGTACAAGAATATAACTACTATAATACTGCCTCCTATATACAAGAATATAATTACTATAATACAACTCCTATATACAAGAATACAACTACTATAATACTGCTCCTATATACAAGAATATAACTACTATATTACTGCCTCCTATATACAAGAATATAACTACTATAATACTGCTCCTATATACAAGAATATAACTACTATAATACTGCTCCATTATACAAGAATATAACTACTATAATACTGCTCCTATATATAAGAATATAAGTACTATAATACTGCTCCTATATACAAGAATATAACTACTACAATACTGCCCATATGGGCAAAAATATAACTACTATAATACTGCCTCCTATGTGCAATATAATTACTATAATACTGCTCCTATATACAAGAATATAACTACTATAATACTGCTCCTATATATAAGAATATAAGTACTATAATACTGCTCCTATATACAAGAATATAAATACTACAATACTGCCCATGTGGGCAAAAATATAACTACTATAATACTGCCTCCTATGTGCAATATAACTACTATAATACTGCTCCTATATACAAGACTATAACTACTATAATACTGCTCCTACATATAAGAATTTAAGTACTATAATACTGCTCCTATATACAAGAATATAACTACTAAAATACTGCCCATATGGCCGAAAATATAACTACCATAATACTGCTCCTATATACAAGAATATAACTACTATAATACTGCTCCTATATACAAGAATATAACTACTATAATACTGCTCCTATGTAGAATATAACTACTATAATACTGTCTCATATATACAAGAATATAACTACTATAATACTGCTCCTATACACAAGAATATAACTACTATGATACTTCTCCTATATATAAGAATAAGAGTACTATAATACTGCTCCTATATACAAGAATATAACTACTACAATACTGCTCCTATATACAAGAATATAACTACTACAATACTGCTCCTATATACAAGAATATAACTACTATAATACTGCTCCCTATATACAAGAATATATCTACTATAATACTGCTCCTATGTACAAGAATATAACTACTATAATACTGCCTCCTATATACAAGAATATAACTACTATAATACAACTCCTATATACAAGAATACAACTACTATAATACTGCTCCTATATACAAGAATATAACTACTATATTACTGCCACCTATATACAAGAATATAACTACTATAATACTGCTCCTATATACAAGAATATAACTATTATAATACTTCTCCTATATACAAGAATATAACTACTATAATACTGCCTCCTCTGTACAAGAATATATCTACTACAATACTGCTTCGTGTATACAATAATATAACTACTATAATACTGCTTCCTGTATACAATAATATAACTACTATAATACTGCTCCTATATACAAGAATATAACTACTATAATACTGCTCCTATATACAAGAATATAACTACTATAATACTGCTCCTATATACAAGAATATAACTACTTTAATACTGCCTCCTATATACAACAATATAACTACTATAATACTGCTCCTATATATAATAATATAACTACTATAATACTGCTCCTATATACAAGAATATAACTACTATAATACTGCTCCTATATACAAGAATATAACTACAACAATACTGCTCCTATATAGAAGAATATAACTACTACAATACTGCTCCTATATACAAGAATATAACTACTATAATACTGCTCCCTATATACAAGAATATATCTACTATAATACTGCTCCTATGTACAAGAATATAACTACTATAATACTGCCTCCTATATACAAGAATATAACTACTATAATACAACTCCTATATACAAGAATACAACTACTATAATACTGCTCCTATATACAAGAATATAACTACTATATTACTGCCTCCTATATACAAGAATATAACTACTATAATACTGCTCCTATATACAAGAATATAACTACTATAATACTGCTCCATTATACAAGAATATAACTACTATAATACTGCTCCTATATATAAGAATATAAGTACTATAATACTGCTCCTATATACAAGAATATAACTACTACAATACTGCCCATATGGGCAAAAATATAACTACTATAATACTGCCTCCTATGTGCAATATAATTACTATAATACTGCTCCTATATACAAGAATATAACTACTATAATACTGCTCCTATATATAAGAATATAAGTACTATAATACTGCTCCTATATACAAGAATATAACTACTACAATACTGCCCATATGGGCAAAAATATAACTACTATAATACTGCCTCCTATGTGCAATATAACTACTATAATACTGCTCCTATATACAAGACTATAACTACTATAATACTGCTCCTACATATAAGAATTTAAGTACTATAATACTGCTCCTATATACAAGAATATAACTACTATAATACTGCCTCCTCTGTACAAGAATTTATCTACTACAATACTGCTTCGTGTATACAATAATATAACTACTATAATACTGCTTCCTGTATACAATAATATAACTACTATAATACTGCTCCTATATACAAGAATATAACTACTTTAATACTGCCTCCTATATACAACAATATAACTACTATAATACTGCTCCTATATATAAGAATATAACTACTATAATACTGCTCCTATATACAAGAATATAACTACTATAATACTGCTCCCATATACAAGAATATAACTACAACAATACTGCTCCTATATAGAAGAATATAACTACTACAATACTGCTCCTATATACAAGAATATAACTACTATAATACTGCTCCCTATATACAAGAATATATCTACTATAATACTGCTCCTATGTACAAGAATATAACTACTATAATACTGCCTCCTATATACAAGAATATAACTACTATAATACAACTCCTATATACAAGAATACAACTACTATAATACTGCTCCTATATACAAGAATATAACTACTATATTACTGCCTCCTATATACAAGAATATAACTACTATAATACTGCTCCTATATACAAGAATATAACTACTATAATACTGCTCCATTATACAAGAATATAACTACTATAATACTGCTCCTATATATAAGAATATAACTACTACAATACTGCCCATATGGGCAAAAATATAACTACTATAATACTGCCTCCTATGTGCAATATAATTACTATAATACTGCTCCTATATACAAGAATATAACTACTATAATACTGCTCCTATATATAAGAATATAAGTAGAAAGAAATGGAGTTGTCCAGAGCAGGATGTCAAGCAATACGATATTTATTCACCCACAGTTACCGCTGAATAAATATCGTATTGCTTGACATCCTGCTCTGGACAACTCCATTTCTTTCCACTATTATATGGACTGAGGTCCGGTCCGGTCCGTGAGCGGGAGGGGCGATCGAGTGAGCTGTGCCGCACCTGTTGCACCTAAGAATATAAGTACTATAATACTGCTCCTATATACAAGAATATAACTACTACAATACTGCCCATATGGGCAAAAATATAACTACTATAATACTGCCTCCTATGTGCAATATAACTACTATAATACTGCTCCTATATACAAGACTATAACTACTATAATACTGCTCCTACATATAAGAATTTAAGTACTATAATACTGCTCCTATATACAAGAATATAACTACTAAAATACTGCCCATATGGACGAAAATATAACTACCATAATACTGCTCCTATATACAAGAATATAACTACTATAATACTGCTCCTATATACAAGAATATAACTACTATAATACTGTCTCATATATACAAGAATATAACTACTATAATACTGCTCCTATACACAAGAATATAACTACTATAATACTTCTGCTATATATAAGAATAAGAGTACTATAATACTGCTCCTATATACAAGAATATAACTACTATAATACAACTCCTATATACAAGAATACAACTACTATAATACTGCTCCTATATACAAGAATATAACTACTATATTACTGCCTCCTATATACAAGAATATAACTACTATAATACTGCTCCTATATACAAGAATATAACTATTATAATACTTCTCCTATATACAAGAATATAACTACTATAATACTGCCTCCTCTGTACAAGAATATATCTACTACAATACTGCTTCGTGTATACAATAATATAACTACTATAATACTGCTTCCTGTATACAATAATATAACTACTATAATACTGCTCCTATATACAAGAATATAACTACTATAATACTGCTCCTATATACAAGAATATAACTACTATAATACTGCTCCTATATACAAGAATATAACTACTTTAATACTGCCTCCTATATACAACAATATAACTACTATAATACTGCTCCTATATATAAGAATATAACTACTATAATACTGCTCCTATATACAAGAATATAACTACTATAATACTGCTCCTATATACAAGAATATAACTACAACAATACTGCTCCTATATAGAAGAATATAACTACTATAATACTGCCTCCTATGTACAAGAATATAACTACTATAATACTGCCTCCTATATACAAGAATATAACTACTATAATACTGCTCCTATATACAAGAATAAAACTACTATAATACTGCTCCTATATACAAGAATATAACTACTATAATACTGCCTCCTATATACAAGAATATAACTACCATAACACTGCTCCTATGTACAAGAATATAACTACTATAATACTGCTCCTAGCTGTGAGGTTGTGTGTCTGTGGTTCACCTGATGTCTGGAGCAAGCCCAGGGCGGGGCCACCCTGGGCGGGGAAGCTCCCCAAGCAAGGCCCAGGCTTCTCGGCCTACACTGGAGGGAAACTCCAACGCTCATTCTGATATGGATGGAAATCCTAAAGTGGATTTTGTACACAGAAGTCCTCAGTATGGAAGCACTGCCAGTGCAAAGAAAGAAGATAAAGACTTGGATGTGAGCAAAGTAAAACAAGAAGAAGAAAGTGTGTATGAGACAAGTGATGGTTCGCAGTCTGGCCAAGGCTCTCAGTATGGGGAACAATCTAAAGATTCCAAGAAAGAAGCCTCTGTAAGAGACCACAGGTCTGCAGTTCAAGGCCATGTTGGTGCACAGGAGGTGAGGGGATCACATGTTGGTGCACAGGAGGTGAGGGGATCACATGTTGGTGCACAGGAGGTGAGGGGATCACATGTTGGTGCACAGGAGGTGAGGGGATCACATGTTGGTGCACAGGAGGTGAGTGGATCACATGTTGGTGCACAGGAGGTGAGGGGATCACATGCAGCAGGTGTGCAGCTCCACTCTCCAGCACAGAGACAGAGGAGGACATCTCTGGAGAGACAGACCTTACAGGAGAACCTGCAGAAACAAGAGGTGGTCTCCAGCATGGCCCGCTCAGGCCGCACAAGATCCCAGGCTGGAGGTAACACTGGTGAGGGGTCTATGGAGGTGACACCAGGAATATCTGTGGTAAAGTCTGCTGGTGTTTGTAAAAGTGTTCCTGCTTCTGATACAGCAGCTCATGGGTCTGATACATTCAAAGAGCCCAAGAGACTGTCCAGATCCCAACAACAGGGCAATGAGACTGCCCGGGCACCCGAGCTACAGCTGGCGGAGGAGATCCCTGCTCTGGTGAGGAGGATGGAGGAGCTCAAGCACCTGAAGGGTATGCTGCAGATGCAGATAGACTCTGTATACATGCTGAAGACAGCGAATCCCCAGTATAAAGCTCTGCATGATAAGAGACTGTACACACTGAGCATTGAGCTGGCTGACATTGTGAAGGAGATGGACTGTATCCTGGAAAAGTTGGGGCCACTGGCAGAGTCTTATAGGAACCAGGAAAGATCCTCCCAATACCATCTGAACTTTGATGCAGAGCCCAGACCTGATGTGGAACCGGACATCACCCCGGAGGAGCCTCAGCAAGGGACAAGACCCCTCATACAGCCGGCACGGTTCTCTTTCCAAGATGGCGAGAAACAACAGCCACCGGAACCTGCAGCTGGGCCTGAGCAGGAGCAGAGACCATCAGAGGCACCACAAGTCCCGGAAGTCCCAGTTCATCAGCAAGACATTGGACATTTTGAAGGTGATGGGGTAATGGAGCAGAGCTCTAATGTTGGGGCACGGACTAGGGGTGCGGACTGTGGTGATGTTGGGGCACGGACTGGTGGTGCGGACTGTGATGTTCCTGAGGGGTCGGTGACTGGAGGGGGTGCACAATCTGTGTGGGATGTATTATCTGATAATGATATAGAGGTGGATGGGGAAGTTGATGTGGTACACAATACTGTGCAGGATTTCCCCCCTTTACCCACAAGTACTTCAGCTGTGGCAGGGCCCCCTAGAGTGGACGCCAACCCTGTAAGACAGGACACAGGCACCCGCCAGGTTCCTCCCAGAAATGCCTGGAGCCGTGGTGCTCCATCATTCACCTCCAGCGCCAATTACACTGGCCAGGCATTTAAAAGGAGGAATGTGGTGCGATTTCGGCACAGAGGTGCCAAGGAGGAGCTCCCAGATAGGAGGTTTGTGGTGAGGGACCTCCTGTGCCACCAGATGGGGTTTGTGCCAGCGGACATCTTGGCTGTAATAAATCTTCCAGATAGACAGGGCTATGATGTCAGCTTTAAGCTCATGTCTAATCTGGATAGGTTCTGGTCCAACTTCCCCAGGTTCAGAGACAAGGATGGATGGAGTAAATTTAGTTTTATTCCCATATCCAAGCCAGATAATGTCATCATCAATATCATCTTCTGGAATGAAGCTGTTCCTCCCCAGGACATTGTGGTGTGGCTCCGCAGACAATGTGACCTGGTGTCTGATCTCACCAAGAACAGAGATGATGACGGTATCTGGACTGGAGGGTGGAAGGTCCTGGTGAAGCTGCGCCAACATGGTAATATCACACAACACCTACCCAACTCCTTCTTCATTGGGAGGGAAAAGGGCGTCTGCTTCTACCCCGGTCAGCCCAGAAAGTGTTTTAAATGTGGCAAACCTGGGCATCTGGCAAACGCCTGTACAGTAATAAAATGTAATTTGTGTGGTGAGACTGGTCATCTAAGGGGCGATTGACAAAACATCAGGTGCAATCTATGCGGTGAGATCGGTCACCCTCACCGGGACTGTCCCAATGCCTGGCACAACATCTGCCGGGAGCTTCGGGATGAGGACCTAGTGGCGGGGGCAGAGGCTGTAGAGGAGGAGGCTTTGATGACTGGTTCTATAATAACAAGACAGGAGGTCCAGTCAGACAAGCACAACACTGCACCAACACCTCAGCAGTCATAGAGAGCACAGGGGGACATGGAGGTTGTGCCACAGGACCAGCAGCAGCCGGGGGTATCCTCTTCTGTGTCTCCATCTTTATCTGAAGAGAATAAGACCCAGCAAATAAAAAGAAGGAAAAAAGACACGTCCTCCCGTAGGCCCGAGAATGGCTATAGTACTGGCCAAAGTGTAAAAAAAAAGATTAATAATGGGGCAGGAGTGATGGTGGTGTCCAACAGATTTGAGGTTTTGTCAGAATCTGATGGAGATTTAGACATTGAATTTAAAAAAATAGAAGACGACTGTGACGGTGACACGAGGGACCAACCCCCAATAAAAAGAAAACCACAGACTGCAAAATCTAATGTAGAGTCAGACATGGAGACAGGAGGTGGACAACAGGACTCAGATTCTGACTTATGATGATGGGGGTCAGGTCTCTGCTCTTTTCCTTGTGTTATATTATCATGGCTGGGTTTACTTTAAAACTTGTTTCAAGTAATGTGAACAGTATTAAAGTGAGGAGGACACGACACATAGTCTATGAGCATCTACAATATCTGGACGCAGATGTCATCTTTTTGCAGGAGACGCGCCTGACTACATTGGGACACTTACGTGAGGCTGAGAGGGAATGGACGTCTGGGCCTTCTTTCTGGTCACTGGCTGTGGAGCCTTATGCCGGGGTGGCCATACTGTTTAACACCATGGATGTGACTATACATAGGATGACAGAGGTCATCATGGGAAGGTGTCTAATCCTGGAGATCACTATCCATGGTAGAAGGCTCCGGCTCATAAATATCTATGGCCCGCAGACAGTGGCAGAAAGAGTCCAGTTGTTTGAAGAGGTCAAGCCGTATATGTTTATGTCTGTTCCTGTAGTCATGGCCGGGGATTTCAATGTCACTAGAACATCAGGTGACAGGTCCTCAGGTAGAGCGGTGGCCAGGGACTCCAGAGTCCTGAATAACATGATTTTACAGGCTGGTCTGAGTGATGTGTTCACATGGGGTGGTAGAAAGCCAAAACTCACGTACTTATGTTCTGGCAGGAGCAGTAGAATTGATATGGCGTTTGTGAGTCCTGCAGAAATGGTCAGTGAGATGTGTGAGAAAGTCGTCCCATATTCAGACAATATGGCCTTGGTTTTATGTCTAGGAGCCGCTAAGCATCCAGATATTGGTAGGGGATTATGGAAGCTAAACTCCAGTATCTTGGAGGATGACTATGTCCAGAAATGTGTTCATTCCCTTATGCAGAGCCAGATAGAGAGGGTGGACTTCTATGATGATATGGCCGCCTGGTGGGAGGATGTCAAGGATGAGAGCAGAACCCTCTTAAAGAGACTGTCCTTTAAAAAGGGGAAGAGTAAGTATGACCAGTATCTCAAGCTGCGCAAAGAATTGGAGTCACTATATTCGGCGGGTGGGGACCAACAAAGGATAGACCGGCTGAAATCTGAGATAAGGCAGTATCAGTACAGCAGGTATACCTCCCTGGTTCTTGAACGGGATTATGGGTCTTTAGGGTCTCCTGATCCCTTTGAGAACTGCCGGGAGCGGGTGGCAAATAAATCTGTCACCGGTCTCACTGACTCCCAGGGTGTTTTGCAGGAATCTCGGGAGGGTATCCTGGGGGTGGTGAGATCGTACTATGCTGACTTGTTTCAGAGGAAGGTTTTGGATAGAGACAAGATGACCCAATTCTTGGAGACAGCTCCGCTCCCTGATACTAATGATTTGGACTTTTCTCCTTCAACAGCAGAATTGACGGTGGCGGAGGTCAAAGAGGCCATTGATAAGTTACATGTGAAGAAGGCACCAGGTCCGGATGGGATAACAGCAGAATTCTATAAGACATTCAGAGACCTCTTGGCTCCAATCCTCGTGGATGTTTACACAAATTGTCTAGAAAGTCACCTGATGCCTCCATCCATGAGAGTGTCCTCGCTGATTCTGCTGTCTAAAGGTAAAGAGCCGAGTGACATCAAGAACTGGAGGCCAATTGCCCTCTTGAATGTCGACAGGAAGATTCTGGCAAAAATCCTGTTTTCTAGGTTAGTTTGTCTGTCCCCGGCACTGTTGGCAGGCTGTCAGTATGGCACAGTAAAAGGGCGGAACATCTCTGGGGCAGTGATCTCCATAAGAGAGATGTTTGAGAGATGTAAAGCCCTGAGGTGTGGGAGATATGTTGTCAGTCTTGACCAGGCTAAAGCCTTTGACAGAGTAGATCACGAGTATCTATGGGCCACTTTGTCAAAGTACGGTATTCCGGGACAATTCATTGATTGGCTGAAGACTTTATATTGTGAGGCGGAGAGCTTTCCTCTGACCAATGGTTGGCAGGGTGACACGTTCAGGGTTGAGGCGGGGGTGAGACAAGGTTGCCCACTGAGTCCGCTGCTGTATGTATTTGCCTTAGACCCATTTCTGAGGTCACTACAGGAGTGTGGTTTTCAGGGGGTGCCGGTCCCCCACTGCCTGCCCCTGAGTGTTGTTGCCTATGCGGATGATGTGACTGTAGTGATATCTGAACCTCGGGAGGTGGAGATGTTGTCTATGGCCATCAGAAGTTACTCGGAGGCTTCAGGGTCTCTGGTCAACCTTGAGAAGAGTCAAGCTCTCTGGATATCTGATTCTGATCCAGACTTTGATCTGCCCCAATTTGTGAGAGCCTCCACCTATATTAAAATCCTAGGGGTCAAATTCGGGAGGGACGATAACGCCAAACTAAATTGGGAAGAGAAGTTGGAAATCGGAAATGCAAAGGTTCAGCGATGGAAGAACTGGAGGCTGACCTATAGAGAAAGGGTTAAAATGATGAAGACTTACCTGGTCCCCGTCTTCTTGTATGTCTCTATAGTTTTTCCTTTGCCAGAATCTTTCTCCGCTCGGCTCTTTAGCCTGTTCTTCCAGATGTTTTGGGGGAACAGGTTGAACCCAATAAAAAGAGGGATCAACTACCTACAGAGGAGAGAGGGTGGGTTGGATATGCTGAATCCAAGGGTGTTCTTTGACTCCATGTTTCTAAAAGTTAATTTTGGTTGCCTGGACTCAAACAACAGCTCCCTGTGGGCGAATAGTATCAGGGACTGGATATTGCCTTTTGCAGAGTCTTGGGTGCGAGGCGGCAGTCTCAAGAGGGGGAGAAGGACGCGTGACTACCTCCCCCCGTACCTGGAATACGGGCTCAGATGTCTGAAGAGATGGCGCATTGAGAAGTCCTATATAGAGAGCAAGTCCCGTAAGGACCTTTATGTCAGGGTGTGTAAGTCCTTCTTCTGTTTGCAGCCAACTCTGAGGGACTGTACGACTGCCATGTTACAGGTCAGCCTGCGGCTTCTGAATAGTGTGAGGCTACCGAAAAAACTCCATGACATCGCCTGGCTATCCTTACACGGGAAACTGTTTGTCAGGGGAAATTTAAGATACCTAAGTGTGTCTGATCGCCAGTGTCCCCTAGGGTGTCAGGAGGAGGAGACCATGACGCATTTTATATCTGAGTGCTGGGGAGAGCGACACATATGGCAGACGATATCCGGAAAGATAAAGATAAAGATCCCGAGACTACAGACCCTAAAATACCCGGAAATCATTTACGGTGTAACATCTAGTGTGAGTGGCATTGACCAGGAGACCTTATACATCATCATATCTGTCATAAAGTATTATCACTGGCACACCAGAACCAGAGTCTCCATGTACAGTGAACCCTTCCATGATAGGAGAGCAGTAGACCTGATCCTGACAGAACTGAGGTGGATAAAATGTTTGGAGGTCAGGAAGGATGAAAAAAATCGTTCATTATGGAGGAATGTGTATATATAGATTGATTCGCCTTTATGGCATATATTTTTTTTTATTTTTTATTTTTTCTCCATTAGAAGCAATGGACTCTTTCTAAGTTATTATTAAGTTTATTTTGTATTACAAGTGTATGATTTGATATTTGATTATTGTTTTGTTGTTATTTTTTTGGTCGAATAGACTGTAACATTTCTGTTTGTTTTTTACTAATATAAATTGCCTCCTCTGTACAAGAATATATCTACTACAATACTGCTTCTATATACAAGAATATAACTACTATAATACTGTTCCTGTATACAATAATATAACTACTATAATACTGCTCCTATATACAAGAATATAACTACTATAATACTGCCTCCTATATACAAGAATATAACTACTATAATACTGCTCCTATATATAAGAATATAACTACTATAATACTGTCTCCTATGTACAAGAATATAACTACTATAATACTGCCTCCTATATACAAGAATATAACTACTATAATACTGCTCCTATATACAAGAATATAACTACTATAATACTGCTCCTATATACAAGAATATAACTACTATAATACTGATCCCATATACAAGAATATAACTACTATAATACTGCTCCTATATACAAGAATATAACTACTATAATACTGCTCCTATATACAAGAATATAACTACTATAATACTGCTCCTATATACAAGAATATAACTACTATAATACTGTCTCCTATATACAAGAATATATCTACTATAATACTGCTCCTATATACAAGAATATAACTACTATAATACTGCTCCTATATACAAGAATATAACTACTATAATACTGCTCCTATATACAAGAATATAACTACTATAATACTGCTCCTATATACAAGAATATAACTATTATAATACTGCTCCTATATACAAGAATATAACTACTATAATACTGCTCCTATATACAAGAATATAACTACTATAATACTGCCTCCGATGTATAAGATCCTCAGAATATGCAGCAACTTAGGTTTTGGGGTGCTAAGCTAGTCCTGGGGCCTGTGGCCTAGTTGAGGTTTCTTCTGTAGATAGCTCACACACGCACCCAATAGTGTTGGGTGCGAATATTCGCAATGCGAATATTTATCACCAATATCGCATATTCGTGAATTCGCAAATATAGCGCAAAATGTTTGCAATTACGAATATTCGCATTTTCTTTTTACAGTACACATCACAGTGATCATCCCTCCCTGCTTCCAGCTTGTGGTGTAAATAAGACTCCAATACTAGTTACTGTGTCAGAACAGTGGGCGCCCGAAAATGCGCGCATGCGAATTTTCGCGCATATTGATCCCTCCCTTCTTTTAGCTCTTTTATCAGGTGATATTGCGCATCCGAATTTTATGGCACATAGTAAAAAAAAAAAGGCTGCGAATTTTGCGAATATATGACGAATATTCGCCAATATATTCGCGAAATATCACAAATTCGAATATGGCCCATGCCACTCAACACTACTACCCAACTACTGACTTTCTTATAAAGAGAAGTTGTGCTGGACCACCACAAGCAATTGTGCATTCAACCAATGGAGGTTGGATACAATGTAAATCAATCATTACTTATACATTGTAATAATATTTGCAGAACTGAGAATGGCACCAGATGGTGGAAGGGTAAAGACTCCTGGACTGGAGACATATAAAGTTACAGGTTGGTAATGGGGTACATGTACATCTACATGGTGGGCGGATGGAAATACCCAACGGGAGGGTTGGTGTAGGCTTAGGTTTAAAAGGGGTACTACCGTGCTGACAACTTATCCTCTATCTAAAGGATAGGGGATAAGTTGCCTGATTGCGCGGAGTCCCCTGCGATCTCGCACCCAGCACCCCGCTCTCATCAGGCCCTGGAGTGAACATCCGCTCCGGGTCTGATGACGCTGCCGGTGATCGTGATGTCACAGCTAGTGTTGCTCGCGAATATTCGCAATTCGAATATTATTCGCGAATATCGCATATTCGCGAATTCGCGAATTTCGCGAATATAGCGCTATATATTCGTAATTACGAATATTCGTTTTTTATTTTATTTTTTCTTCACAGTACACATCACAGTGATCACCCCTCTCTGCTTCCAGCTTGTGTGGTGTAAAGAAGGCTGTAATACTACTGTGTGAGACTGGCGTGCGAAAATTCGCATGTGCGAGAATTCGCATATGCGAAAATTAGTATATGCTAATTTTCGCATATGCGAACTTTCACATGTGTTAATTTTCGCATACGTGTATTTTCGCGTACGCGAAAATAAAACGAGAATATAACGAATATGCGAATATTCGCGAATATATGACGAATATTCGTCCATATATTCGCGAATATTCGCGAATTCGAATATGGCCTATGCCGCTCAACACTAGTCACAGCTCCGCCCCTCAATGCAAGTCTATGCCATAGACTTACAATGAGGAGCGGAGTGTGACGTCACATGGGGACGGAGCCGTGACGTACCGATACTCCGGCCCCGTGATCGGCAGTCATCAGACCCGGAGCGATGTTCACTCCGGGGCCTGATGAGAGCGGGGTGCTGCGTGTGAGAGCAGATAGGGGATAAGTTGTCAGCATGGTAGTACCCCTTTAACCCCTTAAGGACTCAGCCCATTTTGGCCTTAAGGACTCAGACAATAAAATTTTTACGTTTTCGTTTTTTCCTCCTCGCCTTCTAAAAATCATAACTCTTTTATATTTTCATCGCCAGATTAGCATGAGAGCTTGTTTTTTGCGCGACCAGTTGTCCTTTGTATTGACATAACTCATTATATCATAAAATGTATGGCGCAACCAAAAAACACTATTTTTGTGGGGAAATTAAAAAGAAAAACGCAATTTTGCTAATTTTGGAAGGTTTTGTTTTCACGCCGTACAATTTACGGTAAAAATTACGTGTGTTCTTTATTCTGAGGGTCAATACGATTAAAATGATACCCATTATTACATACTTTTATATTATTGTTGTGCTTAAAAAAAATCACAAACTTTTTAACCAAATTAGTACGTTTATAATGCCTTTATTTTGATGACCTATAACTTTTTTATTTTCCATATAAGTGGCGGTATGAGGGCTCATTTTTGCGCCATGATCTGTACTTTTTTTTGATACCACATTTGCATATAAAAACTTTTAATACATTTTTTATAAATTTTTTTAAAATAAAATGTATTAAAAAAGTAGCAATTTTGGACTTTTACGCACGCGGCGATACCAAATATGTCTATTAAATTTATTTTTTACGCTTTTTGGGGGTAAAATAGGAAAAAACGGACGTTTTACTTTTTTATTGGGGGAGGGGATTTTTCACTTATTTTTTACTTTTAAATTTTTTTTACATTTTTTTTACACTTGAATAGTCCCCATAGGGGACTATTCATAGCAATACCATGATTGCTAATACTGATCTGTTCTATGTATAGGACATAGAACAGATCAGTGTTTTCGGTCATCTTCTGCTCTGGTCTGCTCGATCTCAGACCAGAGCAGGAGACGCCGGGAGCCGGAAGGAGGCAGGTGAGGGGACCTCCGTGCGGCGTTCTGAATGATCGGATCCCCGCAGCAGCGCTGCGGGCGATCCGATCATTCATTGAAATCGCGAACTGCCGCAGATGCCGGGATCTGTATTGATCCCGGCATCTGAGGGGTTAATGGCGGACGCCCGCGAGATCGCGGGCGTCGGCCATTGCTGGCGGGTCCCTGGCTGCGATCAGCAGCCGGGATCAGCCGCGCATGACACGGGCATCGCTCCGATGCCCGCGGTTATGCACAGGACGTAAATACCACTGCACCAGGACATACATTTACGTCCTGCGTCCTTAAGGGGATAAAGGGGTACTCCCCCCCTAGACATCTTATCCCCTATAGAAAAGATTGGTGAGATGATGTCTGATCACAGGGAGTCGCCAATGGGACACCCTGCAATTTTCGGCACGGCACTCCTGTCATCTGGTGCACAGAGCGAACTCTGATTCATGGAGGATTACGGGCTTCCACAGCCATTCATGTTTATGGGAGGAGGCGTTACAGCTATGTACTAACCATCATGCTTCCCTCCCATAGACATAAATGAAGGGGGAGGGGTGTGACGTTACAAACACAAAAGCTCCTGATAATGGCCCACATTTATCATTGTCTTTAGACTGTTTTTTGTGCAAAAAAAAATGGGCAAAAAACGGGCAAGCAGGGTTTTTTGCGCCTTTTTTTTGCCCCTTTTTGTTTACACATTTCTGCTGATTTTGAGTTGCAATCCACTGATTATGGCAATAGACATGATATGGAAGGGATTTATCATTGCGCCTTTTTGTGAAAAGGAGCATAAAAGGCGCAAAGCCACTGAAAAGTCTCTAAAACTACCCCAGCCCAGACATGGTGTAGCTTTTTGGTGTATGTGAAGAGAGAAATTTTAGAAAATGTGACCTGCACAAAATTTATCATATGCTCTTTGACCCTTTAATAAATGTGGCGCTCCTGCACATTACCAGCACACAAAAAAAAAAGGTGTAAAAAAATGCTTAACTTACACCTAAAATGATAAATGCTTCACTTACAGCTACAATGATAAATGCTTCACTTACACCTACAATGATAAATGCCGGCCAATGTGTTTATCGGGTACTGGAGGAGTGGCAAAACATATTTCTTTGCATTGCACTTTGTATTGTTTCACTGAGGTTTTGCACAGTGCAAAGGGTTAATGGGAGCTGAATAGGCATTTGGTCACATGTCAGCTTCTGACCAATAATTGTAGGAGAACATCCCTAGAACTGTTAAGGAGTGGCTCTGGTTAGGCCTCGAATGTGAGTGACTGCCGCTGTCCAAATTAGTATATGCTGAGTGTCGACACAAGAAATGAACACCAGAAAAAAGTTTGGTATAAACTCCTTTCTCAGCAAAGCTTGGAGCTCACACTGGAGAAGTAGAAGTGCATTTATTTAAAGGGGTACTACCGTGCTGACAACTTATCCCCTATCTAAAGGATAGGGGATAAGTTGCCTGATAGCGGGGGGTCCCGCTGCTGGAGACCACCGTGATGTCGCACGCAGCACCCCACATCGCTCGGGGTCTGATGACTGCCGATCACGGGGCTGGAGTATCGTGACGTCATGGCTCCGCCCCCATGTGACGTCACGCTCCTCCCCTCAATGTAAGTCTATGGCAGGGGGCGAGACAACTGTCTCGCCCCCTGCCATAGACTTGCATTGAGGGGGCGGAGCGTAACATCACACAGGGGCGGAGCTGTGACGTCACGATCACCGGCCCTGTCATCAGACCCGGAGCGATGTTCGCTCCGGGGCCTGATGAGAGCGGGGTGCTGCGTGCAAGATCGCGGGGGTTCCCAGCGCCGGGACCCCGGGCGATCAGACAACTTATCCCCTATCCTTATCCCCTATCCGAGGGGCAGAGCCATGACGTCACGATTCTCCGGCCCCTGTATTGCCTGTCATTACACATAGAGCGAATTTGCCCTGTGCAGTAATGATAGCGGGGTGCTGCAGCGGAGATCCCAGGGGTCCCCAGTGGTGGGACCCCCGCCATCTGACTTTGGATAGGGGATAAGATGTCTCAGGGCCGGAGTACCCCTTTAACAGAACAATCTCCTCCTCCTGGGGAAGCGGGTGGACCTAAACCTGTTCTAGCTAGTCTGTTCTTGTGTTTAGCAAGAGCCACAAGTGTGTCCCTCAGCTCTGCTCTTCCTGCGGAGACCAAGTATAGTGTCCTTGGTTTGCAAATGTCACCTGTCTTATCTACAATTCAGTCGCTGTTCCTAAAACTTGTTCTGGTCCACACTGTGAGGATATTTGTACAGGTACATGCGCTAAAACGCCTAAAGTTTCCTAAAATTCAGCAACACTGTTGAAGAAGAACCCCTTAAGGGACAGTGACCAAATCTTTATTCTCCTATCTCTAAACTGGATTCAACAGCTGTCCCATTTCAAGCTGAATTCAGGTAACTGTATGTTATTGGGATTGTGAAGGGAGTTCAGTAAAGTTTACTGTCTGTTTCACGGAATCCTTGCATCAGAAGTCTAATTCCTGCACTATGTATGTGGAATCATCTTCGCTGACAAAAAGGCCACTTAGGGACTACTACACCCAGCATAATTCCCCTAGTGATCACCACACTGTCCTGCACTGTCCTGATCACCACACTGTCCTGCACTGTCCCAATCACCACACTGTCCTGATCACCACACTGTCCTGCACTATCCTGATCACCACACTGTCCTGATCACCACACTGTCCTGCACTATCCTGATCACCACACTGTCCTGCACTATCCTGATCACCACACTGTCCTGATCACCACACTGTCCTGCACTATCCTGATCACCACACTGTCCTGATCACCACACTGTCCTGCACTGTCCTGATCACCACACTGTCCTGCACTATCCTGATCACCACACTGTCCTGATCACCACACTGTCCTTCACTATCCTGATCACCACACTGTCCTTCACTATCCTGATCATCACACTGTCCTGATCACCACACTGTCCTGCACTATCCTGATCACCACACTGTCCTGATCACCACACTGTCCTTCACTATCCTGATCATCACACTGTCCTGATCACCACACTGTCCTGCACTATCCTGATCACCACACTGTCCTGATCACCACACTGTCCTGCACCACACTGTCCTGCATTACATTGATGTGTATGGGGACTGTGTAATGCTTCATTTCTCCTGTGGTGCGCCGTGGCGCTACAGGTAGTATGAACACTTACTCAAAGCCGGCTCCACCTATAGGCTAAGGAGGCAGCCGCCTATAGCGCATTGAAATAACACTGGTGGTGCTGCGCTCCTCTATCTGTCAGGAGCGCAGCACTGTCACATTACCCCCTCCTTCTCCCCAGCCGGCTTTCTAAATGCTGGTGGTATAGCTGTGATGATGTCACCATCATGTGACGAGTCATGTTGGGGGCGGAGCTGAGCCGTGCAGGATAGAAGAAATGATGGCTGAAGGACATGTGTGATGCTGTGGAGGAGGCGGGGTTGAGCTGAGCTTGTTACAGTGTGTCACCCCAGTAGTAAGTAGATTACATGAGGAGGAGGTTTGTTACAGTGTGTCACCCCAGTAGTAAGAAGATTACATGAGGATGAGGTTTGTTACAGTGTGTCACCCCAGTAGTAAAGTACCGTATTTTTCGCCGTATAAGACGCACTTTTTCTTCCCCAAAACTGGGGGTGAAAAGTTGATGCGTTTTATACGGCGAATACACATTAAAACCCTGTCCTATCGCGGTGGTCCCTGCGGCCATCAACGGCCAGGACCCACAGCTAA
Organism: Hyla sarda; assembly: GCF_029499605.1. Lineage (NCBI taxonomy): Eukaryota > Metazoa > Chordata > Amphibia > Anura > Hylidae > Hyla > Hyla sarda. The sequence continues at coordinate 17,436,760 of NC_079190.1, read as the reverse complement.
TACAGGACATCACCGATCACGGTAATGCCCTGTATTAACCCTTCAGACGCAGCGATCAAAGCTGACTGCCGTGTCTGAAGCGAAAGTGACACTAACCGGGCTGCTCAGTCGGGCTGTTCGGGACCGCCGCAGTGAAATTGCGGCGTCCCGAACAGCTTAAAGGACACCGGGAGGGACCTTACCTGCCTCCTCAGTGTCTGCTCCGTGCCAGGATCCCCTGCATGGCTGGCGCTCTCCTTTGTCGCCGCACACGCCGTCCTGTCATCCAATAGGAGCGGCGTGCGTAGCTACGTGATGGCGGCGGCGGAGAGCGAGAATATCTGGCAGCAGAGACGTTCCGGAGCGACGGGGACACGTGGGGACGCGGCGACAGCGATGGAGGGCGACATCCAGGGCAGTGGTGAGGGGTCCGGAGCGGCAGGGACACGTGAGTATTTCCTCCTATCCAGTGGCCAACGGCTGTCCGGGCATGTTGGGAGTTGTAGTTTTGCAACATCTGGAGGTCCGCAGGTTGAAGGTGCAGAATCTTTTTTTTCTAGATTTTCAGCCTTTAAAATTGGGTGCGTCTTATATGCCGTAGCGTCTTATACGGCGAAAAATACGGTAATTACATGCGGAGGAGGTTTGTTACAGCGTGCTATGTTACCCTAGTAGTAAGGTGATTACATGGGCAAGAGGTTTGTTACCAGAAAGTAAGGAGGGGCCTGTCAAAGGGTGAAGCCAATGGGCAGAGTCATGGCGGCGGCAAAATTAACTTTTGCCTAGGGTGCCAAAAATCCTTGCACCAGCCCTGCACTTACTACCCAGGTTTCCCACAAACAACAGCTGATTAGTTGAGGTCCCAGCAGAGAGATCAGCTTATTGTCAAGGGACCTTCCTAACAAGAAGAGATTGTCGAAAGTGGAGAACGTCTTGGGAAAGCAACCAAGTATGGCTTGTTGAGTGGTAACAGTTTTGGGGGTGGGATACGGTTTTTAAGTTCTACCATAGAGTATATAGTCATAGCTTATTGTATACGGATTCTTCAACTCCTGTTGAGTCCATATTTTGTCTACTGGTCCAAGACCTTTAGGACCCAGAGGCTTAGGGTGAGTACGATGAGCAAAATGGGCTTATAAAATTGACTTTTTATTGGGAAGAGGATGAGAAAAATAACATAAATGGACCACTGAAAGGAAAATACTATAATCCATCCACCTGACGTCGCCATTCGTTACATCGGTTGACAGTAAAGATGAGATAAATAAATCTATATATTAGATATAGGATTGTAGCGTAAGTCCTCAGACATTGCAGAGAAGAACCCAGGACTACGCAGTGGACGCTCCCCGAGGGGGTCACAGACAGACCATGTTTTTCCGGCCGGTGCACGACTAAATCTGTTGCTCAGTGATACACAACACAAAGGTAGTTGTGCAAATTAGAGATTGTTTCAAAATCCTCATCAGCCTCTATCCCCCCCCCCCCCCCCCCCCCCAGAGGACCGAAGCCATGGACCTGAACTTGTAATAACAAGAAGGAAACAGCCTGGGACTAACCTGCCAATTATTTTTATTGCTGAATAATGTACAGAAATCTGCTATAAAGCCAGTTGGCGTGCTCGGCGGGACATTCCATTGTGAAATTTGCAGCCAGCGTCCAGTCCTTATTGTCATTTTCATTAATTTGTAACATTTTAATTATGTCTCAGTGTTCGGCTCGATACCAAAGTCAACTGGTGTTAATTATAATGAACTTTTTCTTAGGCATTTTTGTTGTTTTTATTTCCCCCCCCCCCCTACATGTCGATTCTAATACACAACAATTAGAGTTTTGGGAAGTGCCGCTGCGACGGCTTTAATCAAATAGAAAGAATTGACATCATTTTGCAGCGGCGATGGAAATCAAGCCGTGTTATAAATGTGCGCACCTGTGCCCTTCGCGTGGGGGGGGGGATGAGAGCAATTATCCCTGTGCTTGACTTGAAATGCGTTGCCCTAAACAAGATGGAGGACTCACCTGAAAATTGTTATACACTGGGTAGGTGCCAGCACCATTTGAGTCGATGAATGATTGTAATTACATGGCTGGCGCCCAAGTCTCGTATCATAGTTTTTTATACAACGGTAAAGTAAGAAAAGAAAAGTTCAGCGCCATCTCTATATGACTAATCAAGAACAATCCTATACTCGGCTATCTGGGACCACAGAATACTCCTAGGCATGTCAGGAACTGAGACAGGAAGTTGCTGCCTCAACTTCCTGTCAGCCATATTTACTCTGCCTGCTCTGCCACCTGGTCACCAACATGCTCCTCCCATGTTCCATTTGGAACCCATTGTGTACCATTGATGAGGTCATAGTAGGGAGGGAGGGTAGGCTATCCTATACCCAGGGCAAAGATTTAGCCTACTGCTCTTACCCCGGCCAAGGCAGAGTAGCTGGCTGACATCTCCATGGCACCGAGTCCCGGGGCAAATGTCTAACCAGCCACCCTCCAGCCCATAGGCTTAGATATATGGCTCAGAAGGCAGTATCACATGTGATAGGCTTGGATATATTATCTCAGAAGTAGATATTACATAGGATAGGCTTGGGTACATGATCTCAGCAGACAGTATCACACACAATTGGCTTAGATACAGCAGCCCATAAGACTGAATCACGCGCATATGATGGGCTTAAAACAGCAGAAAGTACCACATCTGATAGGCTTAGCTTCATTATCCCAGCAGAAAGTATCACATTGGACAGTTTTGGGTACATGATCTCAGTAGATAGTATCATGCATGATTATCAGGCTTAGATACACCAGATGAACAGACAGTATCACATAGACTTAGACTTAGACACAGGGCTTGACAGACAGTATAATACAGAATAGGTATTAGCTACTTAGATACATCATTTCAGCAGACAGCATCACACATGAAGGGCTTAGATACAGAAACTCAGCTGACAGTATCACACACAATTGGCTTAGATACAGCAGCCCATAAGACTGAATCACGCGCATATGATGGGCTTAAAACAGCAGAAAGTACCACATCTGATAGGCTTAGCTTCATTATCCCAGCAGAAAGTATCACATTGGACAGTCTTGGGTACATGATCTCAGTAGATAGTATCATGCATGATTATCAGGCTTAGATACAGTATCACATAGACTTAGACACAGGGCTTGATAGACAGTATAATACAGAATAGGTATAGCTACTTAGATACATCATTTCAGCAGACAGCATCACACATGAAGGGCTTAGATACAGAAACTCAGCTGACAGTATCACACAAGAAAGGTTTAGATATGCCATATAATAGGCTTAAAGGGGTACTCCGGTGGAAAAAAATTTTTTTAAATCAACTGGTGCCAGAAAGTTAAACAGATTTGTCAATTACTTGTATTAAAAAATCTTTATCCTTCCAGTACTTATTAGCTGCTATATGCTACAGAGAAAGTTCTTTTCTTTTTGAATTTCTTTTTTTTCTGTCTACAGCGCTCTCAGCTGACACCTCTGTCCGTATCAGGAACTGTCCAGAACAGGAGCAATTCCCTCATAGCAAACATATGCTGCACTGGACAGTTCCTGATACAGACAAAGGTGTCAGCAGAGTGCACTGTGTACAGAAAAAAAATATAGAAATCCAAAAACAAAAGAACTTTCTCTGTAATATACAGCCGCTAATAAGTACTGGAAAAAATTTTAATAGAAGTGATTTACAAATCTGTTAAACCTTCTGGCTAGAGATGAGCGAACTTACAGTAAATTCGATTCCTCACAAACTTCTCGGCTCGGCAGTTGATGACTTTTCCTGTGTATATGAGTTCAGCCTTCAGGTGCTCCAGTGGGCTGGAAAAGGTGGATGCAGTCCTAGGAAAGAGTCTCCTAGGACTGTATCCACCTTTTCCAGCCCACCGGAGCACCGGAAAGCTGAACTAATTTATGCAGGAAAAGCCATCAACTGCCGAGCCGAGAAGTTCGTGATGAATCGAATTTACTGTAAGTTCACTCATCTCTACTTCTGGCACCAATTGATAAAAAAAAAATGTTTTCCACCGGAGTACCCCTTTAAATACATTATGTCAGCAGGCAGTATTGCATATACAGTGATCCCTCAACTTACAATGGCCTCAACATACAATAGTTTCAACATACAATGGTCTTTGGACCATTGTAAGTTGAAACCAGACTCAACATACAATGCTACGGACAGTACAGATCTGCAAAACATATCAATAGTCGAAAGAACTGACCAATCAGAATGTACATTTCACTGATAAATCACCTGTATTACTGAAGTGTATGCACTGACTGGTGTCTGGTAGCGCCCCCTACAGTACAGGGAGGTATTACATGTTCTGTACTCTTTACCTGTATTACTGAAGTGTATGCACTGACTGGTGTCTGGTAGTGCCCCCTACAGTACAGGGAGGTATTACATGTTCTGTACTCTTTACCTGTATTACTGAAGTATATGCACTGACTGGTGTCTTGTAGCGCCCCCTACAGTACAGGGAGGTATTACATGTTCTGTACTACTCTTTACCTGTATTAGTGAAGTGTATGCACTGACTGGTGTCTGGTAGCGCCCCCTACTAGAGATGAGCGAACTTACAGTAAATTCGATTCGGCACGAACTTCTCGGCTCGGCAGTTGATGGCTTTTCCTGCATAAATTAGTTCAGCCTTCAGGTGCTCCCGTGGGCTGGAAAAGGTGTATACAGTCCTAGGAGACTCTTTCCTAGGAATGTATCCACCTTTTCCAGCCAGCCGGAGCACCTGAAGGCTGAACTAATTTACGCAGGATAAGTCATCAACTGCCGAGCCGAGAAGTTCGTGACGAATCGAATTTTCTGTAAGTTCGCTCATCTCTACCCCCTACAGTACAGGGAGGTATTACATGTTCTGTACTCTTTACCAATATTACTGAAGTGTATGCACTGACTGGTGTCTGGTAGCGTCCCCTACAGTACAGGGAGGTATTACATGTTCTGTACTGTTTACCTGTATTACTGAAGTGTATGCACTGACTGGTGTCTGGTAGCGCCCCCTACAGTACAGGGAGGTATTACATGTTCTGCACTACTCTTTACCTGTATTACTGAAGTGTATGCACTGACTGGTGTCTGGTAGCGCCCCCTACAGTACAGGGAGGTATTACATGTTCTGTACTCTTTACCTGTATTACTGAAGTGTATGCACTGACTGGTGTCTGGTAGCGACCCCCTACAGTACAGGGAGGTATTACATGTTCTGTACTCTTTACCTGTATTACTGAAGTGTATGCACTGACTGGTGTCTGGTAGCACCCCCTACAGTACAGGGAGGTATTACAAGTTCTGTACACTCTTTACCAATATTACTGAAGTGTATGCACTGACTGGTGTCTGGTAGCGCCCCCTACAGTACAGGGAGGTATTACATTTTCTCTACTCTTTACCTGTATTACTGAAGTGTATGCACTGACTGGTGTCTGGTAGCTCCCCCTACAGTACAGGGAGGTATTACATGTTCTGTACTCTTTACCTGTATTACTGAAGTGTATGCACTGACTGGTGTCTGGTAGCGCGCCCTACAGTACAGGGAGGTATTACATGTTCTGTACACTTTACCTGTATTACTGAAGTGTATGCACTGACTGGTGTCTGGTAGCGCGCCCTACAGTACAGGGAGGTATTACATGTTCTGTACACTTTACCTGTATTACTGAAGTGTATGCACTGACTGGTGTCTGGTAGCGCCCCCTACAGTACAGGGAGGTATTACATGTTCTGTACACTTTACCTGTACCAGTGTTAGCTGCTCCTTTGGACACCAGGTGAGGGAGACTCCATGTTACTTTTTTAGGACATTGTGTGTACTGTACAAGACACTGAAGAAGCTCCTGTCCTCTACATAGACCAGTGTTTCCCAAGCAGGGTGCCCCCAGCTGTTGCAAAACTACAACTCTCAGCATGCCCGGACAGCCTTTGGCTGTCCGGGCATGCTGGGAGTTGTAGTTTTGCAACAGCTGAAGGCTCCCTGCTTGGGAAACACTGACATAGACAGTGATTACAGCTCCCAGCAGATCTTTATTACTTTTATATATAAGGATTTGCTTTATCTACATTAGTTATCTACTTATTTTTCTTTAATTCTCACTTTTTCCTATTTTTGGGTGACATTTTTGGCCTTTAGAACCAATTACCAGGTTTCCATAGAGTTCTGGTCTCAACATACAATGGTTTCAACATACAATGGTCGTCCGGGGAACCGATTAATATGGTAACTTGAGGGACCACTGTAATAGGCTTAGATACAAGGACCCAGCAGACAGTATCCTACAAGATAGGCTTATGATGTCAGCAGGCAGTATCGCATATAATAGGCTTAGATACAAGAACACAGTATCACACATGCAAAGCTTAGATACGCCGACTTAGCAGTATACAGAACCAGCGACTCCATGTATTTTTTTTTTTTCCGTGCACTTCAGATGAGATATAGACGCTTCCTCTGCTCGTCCCCTCTGCTATTTATGTACAGTTATTGGTTGCCGACCGTCCCAGAATTTGGCGCTTCCACGATACATTAATTTTTCACAAACTAAGTGAGGTGCTGTGAACTGAAAATCAATGCGGTGCCTGGCGTGATTAAAGCTGCATATTTCATTACGCCGCTAAGATAACACGCGCTCGGCAAATGTATTTTTAATGCGTGATATTTAGATGAGGGCGCGGCCGCCGACACGGTCGCATAAAACATGCAGATTTCATAACATATATTTACGCCGCGTCCTGATTGCAAATGATACAGTCGGGAGGCGCACACGCGGCGCTCAGATGCCCGGGCGCTCCGCTCATAGGGGGCATCGTTTGGCATAATAGTCTGTACATCTCCCCCAAATTCCCCCACCCGCACCCCACGGATTGCTGGGCACAGTAGTGCCTCTCACAGTTGAAGTCAGGTGGGCACGTGGGCTTCCACTGGATCCGCCCATGT
>NC_079190.1:17387300-17427300 GCF_029499605.1 Hyla sarda | reverse complement strand
GAGTCACAAGTCAACAAAATAGAACATTACACACAAGACAGTCCCATAATGAATTGAGTCCAAGGCTACAGTGTTCCTGGCAGCCATGCTGTCCGGGCATGCAGGGAGTTGTAGTTTTGCAACAGCTGGGGGCACCCTGCTTGGGAAACACTGGTCTATGTAGAGGACAGGAGCTTCTTCAGGGTCCTGTACAGTACACACAGTGTCCTAAAAAAGTAAAATTGAGTCACCCTCACCTGGTGTCCAAAGGAGCAGGTAACCCTGGTACAGGTAAAGAGTACAGAACATGTAATACCACCCTGTATTGTAGGGGGCGCTACCAGACACCAGTCAGTGCATACACTTCAGTAATACAGGTAAAGAGTACAGAACATGTAATACCACCCTGTATTGTAGGGGGCGCTACCAGACACCAGTCAGTGCATACACTTCAGTAATACAGGTAAAGAGTACAGAACATGTAATACCTCCCTGTACTGTGGGGGCGCTACCAGACTTCAGTCAGTGCATACGCTTCAGTAATACAGGTGTTTTAACAGTAAATTTCCCATTCTGATTGGTCGGTTCTTCCGGCCAATGACACGTTTTGCAGATCTGAACTGTCCATAACATTGTATGTTGAGTCTGGTTTCAACTTACAATGGTCCAGAAAAGACCATTGTATGTTGAAACTATTGTATGTTGAGGCCATTGTAGGTTGAGGGATCACTGTAATATTGAGGTGAGTGTGCGGGTCAATACTTCTTCATTTTCTAGGCTCGCCAGTGCCCTCAAACTATCACGTGGAAGTTCTCCCCCTTATAAAGATGAGAGGCTGTAATTTTCATCATAGGTTATAACTTCAACTATGAGAGACATAAAGAGAAAAAAATCCATAAAATCACATTGTCTGATTTTTTAAGAATTTATTTGCAAATAAATATTTGGTCACCTACAAACAAGCAAGATTTCTGTCTCTCACAGACCTGTAACTTCTTCTTTAAGAGTCTCCTCTGTCCTCCACTCGTCACCTGTATTAATGGCTCTTGTTTGAACTTGTTATCAGTATAAAAGACACCTGTCCACAACCTCAAACAGTCACACTCCAAACTCCACTATGGCCAAGACCAAAGAGCTGTCGAAGGACACCAGAAACAAAATTGTAGACCTGCACCAGGCTGGGAAGACTGAATCTGCAATAGGCAAGCAGCTTGGTGTGAAGAAATCTACTGTGGGAGCAATTATTAGAAAATGGAAGACATACAAGACCACTGATAATCTCCCTCGATCTGGGGCTCCACACAAGATCTCACCCAGTGGTGCCAAAATGATTGACAAGAACAGTGAGGAAAAATCCCAGAACCACATGGGGGGACCTAGTAAATGACCTGCAGAGAGCTGGGAACAAAGTAACTAAGGCTACCATCAGTAACACACTACACCGCCAGGGACTCAAATCATGCAGTGCCAGTACATGTCCGGACCTGTCTGAAGTTTGCTAGAGAGCATTTGGATGATCCAGAAGAGGATTGGGAGAATGTCATATGGTCAGATGAAACCAAAGTAGAACTTTTTGGTAAAAACTCAACTCGTCTGGAGGAGAACACCATACCTACTGTGAAGCATGGGGGGGGGGAACATCATGCTTTGGGGCTGTTTTTCTGCTAAGGGTCCGTAATGACTGATCCGTGTAAAGGAAAGAATGAATGGGGCCATGTATCATGAGATTTTGAGTGTAAACCTCCTTCCATAAGCAAGGGCATTGAAGATGAAATGTGGCTGGGTCTTTCAGCATGACAATGATCCCAAACACAACGCCCAGGCAACGAAGGAGTGGCTGCGTAAGAAGCATTTCAAGGTCCTGGAGTGGCCTAGCCAGTCTTCAGATCTCAATCCCATAGAAAACTTTTGGAAGGAGTTGAAAGTGACACATCAGACAATGTGATTTTATGGATTTTTTTTTCTCATTCTGTCTCTCATAGTTGAGGTATACCTTTTTTGCCCCAAAGGATAGGGGATAAGATGTCTGATTGCGAGGGGATCACCGCTGGGACACCCTGCGATCTCCATGCAGCACCGCATACTGTGCAGGGGTGATTCTCCAGTCTCGGAACCTCTGTGTTTTTGGGGCTGGAGACGTGAAATCACGCCACGCCTCCTTCATTCATGTCTATGAGAGGTTTCCAAGACTGGAGCAGCAGCCCCACACATAGAATGCGGATGCTGCATGGAGATCGCGGGGGTCCCAGTGGCAGGCCCCCCGCGATCAGACATCTTATCCCTATGCATAATAATATGTCTTTGGCCAGAATACTTCGGCCCTAATACAACCTATCCGCTATCCAAAGGATAGAGGATAAGATGTGTGATTGCGGGGTCTCGCCGCTGGGAACCCTCGCAATCTTTGTGAGCTCTCCACAGCGCTGGAGGCTCCTAGTGTGAAGCGTGACGTCACGACTCCGCCCCTGTGTGAAGTCACGCCCCATGCCCTCAATGCAAGTCTATGGGAGGGGGTGTAACAGCACCTTTAAGGATAGGATGTGTGTTACTCTCATTGTTTTTTTCTATGATATATACCTGTAACGATGCCCCGTGCATGGAGCAGGGCTCGGCAGACACCCTCTATCCACCTCTATATGTCTATGGGAGAGCTGGAGATACACAAGCGCTGTACACGTGTATTTTTGCTCTCCCATAGAGATGCATTGAGGGCGCGTGCCGACCCCACTCCATGCATGCGGAGAGCTGAAGGGCTGTGCAGGAGATTGCGGGGCGGGCGGGGGGGGGGGTAAAGCATCCCCACCCTCATCGCTTCTCGGCCTTTTGGCTAAGATCAAGTGTAGTATCTGTTCTTATCGGTTTCATGCCAGTGGGGAGACACGCTGGTGTGGGGCCAGTGGGGATGGGTGCTGTATGGAGGGGGCAGGTGTTTTGGGGGCGTTCTGGGGCTGGTTCTGAGAAATCAGCTCGACGGCTTCCATGATGGGACCTGTTTCCTCCGGGTCTCGCCATGAGGCTGAGAGGGTCTAGAGCCGAGGTACTTTAGTGCCTCCGGGAGTGGTGACCGCGAGGTGCCGAAACTCACTGGGAGGATAGACTCACTGGGGGACATTTCCTAATCTAGTCTATTCTGGGCATGCTTATAGACCAGCGTATGTGGTCGTCTCCTGTCATTGTGCTCCTAATTTATCAAAGGTCTCACAGCCCTTGATAAATTCTGTGCTCAGACTTCAGGGTCTACAGCTTAAACTGCATTTAGACCTGCTCCAACATGGTCTGACATTTCAGCGTATTTTGGGCAGATGCGACTTGTCGCACAAAAGTCGCACTTGATAAATTCAGCACCAATGCCTTTTCCAATGCATTTCCGTCTAAAATAGACTTGCATGCATCTTGTTCTACAAATCCTCTAGAGCAAAAGTCACAGAAAAGTCGCACATATTTAGACTGCGACAAATTTAGACAGGAAAAACCAGTCTAAATCGTTTGATAAATATCCCCCACTGAGTGGAAGCACGGGCACCATGATCTCTTCACCTTGTGGCACTCCCTTCTTGATTCCCGGCCTTCTGGCTAGGATCAGATAAATTTTTATAGATCCGTCCGGATGTCCCGGCAGTATATCTGCACACATTCACTTACCGTATTTTTTGCCCTATAGGACGCACCGGCATATAAGACGCACCAAATTTTAAAGGTGCAAAATCTAGAAAAAAAAAGATTCTGAACCCAACAGTGATCTTCAACCTGTGGACATCCAGATGTTGCAAAACTACAACTCCCAGCATGCCCGGACAACCGTTGGCTGTCCGGGCAAGCTGGGAGTTGTAGTTTTGCAACATCTGGAGGTCCGCAAGTTGAAGACCATTGGTATAGGAGATAATACTCACGTGTCCCCGACGCTCCGGACCCGTCACCGCTCGTCGCTGCTGCCCTGGATGTCGCTCCATCGCTGTCGCCGTGTCCCCGTGGTGTCCCCGACACTTCCTCGGGATCCACGCTCTCCGTCGCCGTCATCACGTCGCTACGCACGCCACTCCTATTGGATGACGGGACGGCGTGCGCGACGACGTGATGACGTCGAAGGAGAGCGCCGGCCATGCAGGGGATCCCGGCACGGAGCAGACACCGAGGAGGCAGGTAAGGTCCCTCCCGGTGTCCTGTAAGCTGTTCGGGACGCCGCAATTTCACCGCGGCGGTCCCAATCAGCCCGACAGAGCAGCCGGGTTAGTGTCACTTTCGCTTCAGACGCGGCGGTCAGCTTTGATCGCCGCATCTGAAGGGTTAATACAGGGCATCACCGCGATCGGTGATGTCCTGTATTAGCCGCGGGTCCTGGCCGTTGATGGCCTCAGGGACCACCGCGATAGGTGTGTATTCGCCGTATATGACGCACCAACTCCCCCCCCCCCGGGAAGAAAAAGTGGGAAGCCAGGAGCATTTGTGGTCCCTTAGTGGAACCTCGCAGGTTCCTTTTGGTCCGGAGGCGAAGGGTAAGGTTTGTTGGGGGCCTCTCTCCTATCGGAGAAGGGCTTGCGATAGACCGCATCCTTTTTTTTAGTGTAACACGTTTGCACTTTTTCTTCCACTTTGGGGGATTCGAGAGCACGTTCCTTGTCTTTAAAAAAAAAGCATCCCCACCCCGTGATCAGACACTTATCCCTTATCCTTTGGATAGGGGATACTGTGGTAGCCCTTGGGGGTGTATGGTAGGGATGGCATGATGTTGATATATGAGGGGTTAATTTTAACCCTGTCACTCGTGACGCCAGGGTGAGGGCTGGTATGCTGAATTTATATTCCGGCCTATCGCCGCCCTTCCCAGAAGCGATAGGTGCAATGAAATGACTGAAGGTCCACAAGCAGATTTAACTTGAACTTGAATAACTTTACTGCAGTGCTTGCAATATCCAACAGTCTCATATAACAGTCTCATATAACAGTCTCATATAACAGTCTCATATAACAGTTCTTAGGTTGCTTAGTGACTGGCAGAAGTTGCGGACCTTGCATTAAACTTGTAGTCTCTGAATTTAGGGAGTGATGTGCAGATCCGTCCGGATTTAGGGGAAATATTGGGTCCGGTGATACTGCAGAGTGCTTAGGGGATGACACACTCTATAATTTAGATCATTCAGCCGTTGCCGCAAGGCTCAGGCCTAACTCACTGCGATTACTGCGATATAGGTCTTCTCTCATCAAGAGCCAGGAGAAAAGAGAGCGAGAAGATGGGCATGGGGCGTTATATGGGCCTTATATGGGCAGGGGGCGTGGCGATTCTGATTGGTCCGAACGTCTGCCATTCACCAGTACATGGTGTGATGGGATTACTGACGTAAGAGGGCCTCCAAAGGTCCTTGAGCTAAAACCATAGAGTTCACCTTGTCACATGACCCGCAGGTCCTGCAACGCTAATAGAAACAGGTAATTAACCATTTACATACAGAAATAATACTATATATATTATTCTATGGACAAATTAGAAATCTACATACTATAATAGAGGCGACTAGGGGCGGACTGACTAACAGAGATTACTAAGTCCTAGGGACTCTGGCTACGGGGACCCATAGATAAATAAGTACCGTATGAAATGCGGTACTGGGACACCACAAAAACCGAGTACCCCTTTAATACGTATATGGCCGCCTTTATTCCTTCCCGATTAGGACCGGGTCCCATCTCTCTAAGAGCCCCATAGCAGCTGCTTTTTATGTATGCCTTTGAATGTTTTTTTTTTCTGTTCTTTTTAATGCCTCAATATAATTAGAGAATTTAGCTTTCTAATAATAAATCTTTATAATGCTCAAATCTGAAAAAAAAAGTGCAATTTAATTCTAATAAAGTAAATCCACCCACAGAACATTAGATGATTATTTCTCATTTAATCGAGTAATTAAGTGAAAACAAACACGTTCGCACTTCACCGGAGGAACGCGTTGAGTTCTACAAATCCATGGCCCCCTGATAACTTATATTGGGTCATGTGATACACCCAGAGTTCCAGAGGTCAGGACTGACAGGTTTGGCTATCCAATGAGCTTTGTCCCACCCTCTTAATATATAAGGGGCTGCTGCCACTAAATTCTCTCTTTTCCTGCCGGACTAGAAAGCAGCACTAATCTCAGCACAAATCATCAATTCAAGCTAGGCCCAAAGCCTTATCTTCCGCAGCCACTAAACCGTGAGTTATCCAGCTCAAAACTACTAAAATCCTGTGTGACTACTGCAACTCAATTATCATAAATTCAGGAGCACAGTGGTAGCATAGTGGCTTGTACTTAGAAGTCCCAGCAAACCTGTGAGGAACCTGAACTACGGTCCTCTATACAAAGACTGTTCTGTTACCTGCAGTTGCATAAAATATGCAGTAAAAATTATTCCGGTTTTCATCAACATCTGCTGTGGACATTCCTTTATTTTCCCTACCGTTTGTGGGACGGTTGGTGGTAGGACCATTACCCTAAGGAAACCGTATCCTGGCATCACGACAACATAGGGTTAATACCAATACACTACCACTTCGCAACACCCTCATTTCATCCTTTCACCCCAACACCACAATTGTTACCCAGGAGGTACCAGTGACCAGGTGACCCCCAGAGTGACCTATGGGCTCCCTGCTAGTCTCCCCCATATAAGCCCTGGGTGGAGCTTCTCTCTCTTCTGCTGAGGTCCAGTGCAGTCTTGTCTAGTGTGTGTGTCCAGAGTGTTGGAGACCTCAAAGTCCAGTCCTGCAGCCGCCATCAAGTCAAGTAAGATAAAGTCACAGCTTTATGAGTCAAGTCAAGTCAGTCCCTGTCATCTGTCAGCGTGGTCTGCATTCAATTGTCCAGTCCTACTACAAGTCCCAGGAAGCCCTTAAGGTCTCTGCATCACTGGTCACCTCCGTGGGCCCTGGCTGAACTGTATAGACTTTACCATCTGTCTACCCTCAGTAAAGCTATCGTTGTCCGTAACTTGGCATTGGAGTCTTTATTGCCCCCGTGCCTAGCCCAGGATCTAGCGTTATACCTTAAGGTGGTTATAGGCTAAACCACGCCCTGGCATCACGAATACAAAGGGTTAATGCCATCTGCCCCTAGGGTAACATCTGCCCTCATCACACCCCACGACCACATAAGGAACATGGACCTCAGATTAAAGGGGTATTTCACTGCCCCAGAATCCAGAACATTTTGTTCCGAACGCTGAGTGCGGGCTGCAGGGGTCGTGATGTCACAGCCACACCCCCTCAATGCAAATCTATGGGAGGGAACATGGGCAGTCATTGGAATTCAATGCATGCAATATAGTCCATTGTCAAGAACCAAAGCAGCCACAGGACCCAAAATAGTGCCAGTAATAGTGCCCCATATAGTAATAGTTGTAGAACCCCATAACAGTGCCATTAATAGTGCCCCATATAGTAATAGTTATAAAACCCCATAACAGTGCCAGTAATAGTGCCCCATATAGTAATAGTTATAAAACCCCATAACAGTGCCAGTAATAGTGCCCCATATAGTAATAGTTATAAAACCCCATAACAGTGCCAGTAATAGTGCCCCATATAGTAATAGTTATAAAACCCCATAACAGTGCCAGTAATAGTGCCCCATATAGTAATAGTTATAAAACCCCATAACAGTGCCAGTAATCGTGCCCCATATAGTAATAGTTATATAACCCCATAATAGTGCCAGTAATAGTGCCCCATTTAGTAATAGCCATAAAACCCCATAACAGTGCCAGTCACAGGGCACCATACATTAGCAGTTAGAACCCCTCATATCTGTGCCCGTCATAGTGCCCCATACAGTAGCGATTATAACCCCCCCATAACAGTGCCAATTACAGTGCCCCATACAGTAGCAGTTATGACCCCCCCATATCAGTTCTAGCCATAGTGCCCCATATAGTAGTGGTTAGAACCTCGCATAACAGTGCCAGTCAGAGTGCCCCATAAAGTATTAGTTATAACCCATATACCAGTGCCAGTCACGTGTCCCACAGTAGTGGTTAGAACCCCCCGTAACAGTGCCAGTCATAGTGCCCCATACAGTAGTGCTTAGAACCTCCCATAAAAGTGCCAGTCATAGTGCCCCATACAGTTAAAACCCCCATAACAGTGTCACATTTCTGTATACAATAGCGATTATTACCCCCCATAACAGTGCCAGTCACATTGCCCCATGCAGTAACAGTTATAACCCCCATAACAGTGCCAGTCACATTTCTGTATACAATAGCGATTATTACCCCCCCATAACAGTGCCAGTCACATTGCCCCATGCAGTAACAGTTATAACCCCCATAACAGTGCCAGTCAAAGTCCCCACATACAGAAGCATATTGTCCCAATGCCTATAACAGTGCCAGTAGCAGGTCTTCAATATTTAGAAGCCCCAAGTGGACCCATAAATGTGGCAATCGCAGTGCCAACCAGAGTCTATAGTAATGGTTCCAGCCACAATGACCCCAATGCAGTAGCAGCCACAGTACCTTTTGTGCCAAGCATGGTGCTACCTAAATGGTAGCAGCCCCAATGACCCTGCAAGAGCACCGACCCTATTGCTACCATACAGCCACAGTCTCTCTCAATTATGTCTGCCACAGTGCCCTCTTAATAGTAATACCCACAGTTCCAATGATAATAATAACAATAGCCCCAGAACCCACATTAGTGCCAGTCATCACTTCTTCATTGCAGTAACTACAGTGACCTCATAATAGTGCTAGATACAATTCTCCAGTCATAGTGCCTTCACAACAAATACAAAAAGCACATAACAGTGTCACAAACAGTAGGCCCATAGTAGTAGCAGTCACAGTGCCCTAAATACACCAGTGACTCCCATAATATTACCAACCACAGCTCCCCCATAACAATAGCAGTGATCTCTATATTAAAGGGGTATTCCAGGCCAAAACTTTTTTTTATATATCAACTGGCTCCGGAAAGTTAAACAGATTTGTAAATTACTTCTATTAAAAAATCTTAATACTTCCAATAGTTATTAGCTTCTGAAGTTGAGTTGAGGTTTTCTGTCTAACTGCTCTCTGATGACTCACGTCCCGGGAGCTGTGCAATTCCTATGGGGATATTCTCCCATCATGCACAGCTCCCGGGACGTGACATCATCATTGAGCAGTTAGACAGAAAACTTCAGTAGCTAATAACTATTGGAAGGATTAAGATTTTTGAATAGAAGTAATTTACAAATCTGTTTAACTTTCCGGAGCCAGTTGAGATATATAAAAAAAAGTTTTTGCCTGGAATACCCCTTTAATACCTACCACAGGGTCCCAATAGAGCAATATTAAAGAAAATTACATAAGCAGAGACAAAAAAAATACTGCATTTTTTTTTCTTTGCTTGACACCAATAAAATACCGGATTGAATAGGATTGTCGAGACCAGGAGGTGTCAGTGGTGCTTTTACCCATTCTGGGTCCATTCGGTGCGGTGAACGGACCCAGAACTGGTCGGAGGACAACTGTTGTGTGAACTTATCCTACGTTGAATACAGAGAAGTCTATAGTAGAGGAGATAAGAGAAAAGCATTAGGAACTGTAAGGAATTGGTCATGAAGGTGTGGTGCCACGGGGGTGTGGCATCCCGGCACATCGCCGAGGGGGGTTCTGAGTAAAATTGCGGAATTCCGCAAGCGGAAATTCAGAAGTGTGAATGGGAGTGCCGAATCCCATTAGATGTTTATGGGCTTTAATTTGAGGCGGAATTCTGCGAGCGGAAATGTGAATAGACCCTAATACTGCACCTGGGTAACATCAAGGGAACCTCAAGGTACTATTGGTCGGACATTATACTCCAAGGTCAGGGACCCCCCTCCAGCTCACGTGACCTCTTCGTGCTTGTACGTGTTACTCCCAGCTGGCCCTCAGAATAACAACTGCAACCACACACCGGTACACCGCAATCCTAAAATTATTAGGGAATAAGACTGGACAGTCAAGGCCTGAGGGGTCAAGGGTTTGATGGCCACCAGCAAGGACCTTGATGTTATTTTTTTGTTACAGGGCCACATACTAGTGGGGGCCACCTTAAAGGGGTACTCCGCTGGAAAAAACATTATATTTAAATCAACTGGTGCCAGAACGTTAAACAGATTTGTAAATTACTTCTATTTAAAAAATCTTAATCCTTCCAGTACTTATTTGCTCCACAGGAAGTTCATTTCTTTTTGAATTTCCTTTCTGTCTGACCACAGTGCTCGCTGCTGACACCTCTGTCCATGTCAGGAACTGTCCAGAGTAGGAGAGGATTGCTATGGGGATTTGCTTCTACTCTGGACAGTTCCTAAAATGGACAGAGGTGTCAGCAGAGAGCACTGTGGTCAGACAGAAAGGAAATTCAAAAAGAAAACAACTTCCTGTGGATCATGCAACAGCTGATAAGTACTGGAAGGATTAAGTCATTTACAAATCTGTTTAACTTTCTGGCACCAGTTGATTTTGAATTTTTTTTTCCCGCTGTGGAGTACCCCTTTAAAGGGGTACTCTGCTGTTCAGCGTTTGGAACAAACTGTTCCGAACGCTGGAGCCGGCGCCGGACGTCATAGCTCGTGATGTCATAGCCCCACCCCCTCATGATGTCACTCCCTGCCCCCTCAATGCAAGCCTATGGGAGGGGGCGTGACAGCCGTCACGCCCCCTCCCATAGACTTGCATTGAGGGAGTGGGGTGTGACGTCATGAGGGGGCGGGGCTATGATGTTACAAGTTCCCGTTGCCGGCTCCAGCGTTCGGAACAGTTCGGAGTGCCCCTTTAACCTTCTGTCAGGGGCTTGGAATGCTGAATTGTCCCACCCTACTGCTTTACACTGTAGCTCTGCTTGTTCTGACTGGCTCCTGTGTATAAGCACAAGCAAACCAAAAGCTCGGTAAGAGGTCCGTGCAAGAAGATATCGAAATACATAATTTGTAAATTACTTCTATATAAAAATCTTAATCCTTCCAGTACTCATCAGCTGCTGCATGCTCCACAGGAAGTTGTTTTCTTTTGGAATTTCCTTTCTTTCTGACCACAGTGCTCTCTGCTGACACCTCTGTCCATTTTAGGAACTGTCCAGAGCAGGAGAGGATTGCACAACCCATGGGCAGATGTGACGCTGTTTTTCTAACCTGGGGTGAAATTCTAACTATGCAAAATTTGTGATCACAAGAGGCACCAAGATGCCTCGAATCAATGGGGGCCGATCATGGGACCCGCCCCCCCCCCCCCCCCCCCCCCCGTCCCCTATGTTATATGGTTTATTCCGTCTTATTACCAGGAGCAAATAAATACATGTGACAAAAATAGAGGAGCCCAATGCAAACTAAGAACAACAATATTTATAATAATAATAATAATAATATGTCACCTATCAAATCTGACATCCCACAAAATCACAAAAGTGCCGGCGCCCTATATTAACAAGCAGTGACACATGCAGGCGGTAATTGATATATAGCGATATTCATGCTCATAGCGGGTAACAATAGCGCGAGTGTCAGCTTATCAAACCAGTTTATTAGGGACCGCTGACAGTCACGACGCTGATATCAAAGTGATTGTGTGCGATTCACCCAGAAACACAGCGCCAGAGTGACAGGTGCGGTAATATCCTCCGCGTGACTGGCAGCGCGGCCAACATTAATAATCAGCGCGGATTCTGCATCGTAGCCTATGTTAATGTAGCTGAGCCGAAACAGCGCCTTCATTTATACAAACCGTCACTGTTCAGTCCTCGCACATCATTTGTAACTGTATAAAAGATAATATAAACAAAAATAATAAAAATTACTTTACCTAAATTTGAATTGAAAGATAATTGTAAGGACAGATTACGCTGGTTTTTTTCTGCTTTTTTTACCTAAAAATAAAAAAAAGGTCACAAAAAAATTGTCCTGTCATTTTGCACAACCAAGGTGTAGTTTTTTTTTTTTCTTTGGCTTTTTTTCCCCTGTGTTTTTATGTGAACTAAAGGATTTTTATTTTAAAAAATTGATGGTGGTGGTGGGGGGGGGGGGGGGTAACAAAAAAACACCAATGCTTAAAGGGGTACTCTAGACATCTTCCAAAGGATAGGGGATAAGCGATCTCGCTCTGTGCAGTAAAGATAGCGGGGTGCCACAGCAGCGGTCCCCGGGGTCCCCAACAGCGGGGATAAGATGCCAGGGGCGGAATACCCCTTTAACCCATTTTTTTTCTGTATTAGTTTAAGGGTGTGGCCTGGGGACTGTATTTGTTTAGGGGTCTGTACTTCTGGCATTGTATTAGTTTGGGTCTGGTCTGGGGTCTGTATTAGTTTAGGGTCTGGTCTGGGGTCTGTACTAGTTTAGGGTCTGGTCTGGGGTCTGTATTAGTTTAGGGTCTGATCTGGGGTCTGTACTAGTTTAGGGTCTGGTCTGGGGTCTGTACTAGTTTAGGGTCTGGTCTGGGGTCTGTATTAGTTTAGGGTCTGGTCTGGGGGTCTGTATTAGTTTAGGGTCTGATCTGGGGTCTGTATTAGTTTTGGGTCTGATCTGGGGACTATTTGTTTAGGGGTCTGGTCTGGGGACTATTTGTTTAGGGGTCTGGTCTGGGGACTATTTGATTAGGGGTCTGGTCTGGGGACTGAATTTGTTTAATGGTCTGGTCTAGGGACTATTTGTTTAGGGGGTCTGGTTTGTGGTCTGTATTTATAACGAAGGTCAGAGTCTGTATTTGTTTCGGGCCTGTTTTGGGCTCCATATTAGTTCAGGGGTTCTGAAGGGTCTGTATTTATTTAGAGGGTCTGATGTTTGTGTTTACTTAGGGGTCTGGTATCTATATGTTAAGGGGGTTTAATCTGGGGCCTTTATTGTATTTGGGGAGAGGCTGGTCTGGGATCTATACCAAGGGATTGTGGACTAGTGTCTGTATTAGCTCAGGGACACTGCAGAATCTGTAATAGTTTAGGGGTCTGGTTTCTGTATAGGAACTCTGATGTCTGTATTTCTTAAGGGGGGAGGGGTCTGGTCTTGGGCCTGTATTCATTTAGGGATTTTGATGATTTCATTTATTTAGGGAGGGTCTGGTCTTGGGTCTGTATTAATTTAGGGGCTCGTCTGGATTATTTGTTTAGGGAGTTTGATTTGGGGTCTTAATTAGGTCAGAGACTGTGGAAGGTCTGTATTAGTTTAGGGGGTGTGGCCAGGGGTCTGTATTTGTTAAGGAGGGTCTGGTCTGGGGTCTATATTGCTTTAGGGGGTTTGAAGTAATTAATTTATTTATTTAGTGCCTCTGGTCCAGAGTCTGCATTTGTTTAGGGGGTTTAGTCTGGGGTCTGTATTACTATAGGGGGTCTGATGTTTGTATTTATTTAGGGTGTCTGGTCCAGTGTCTGTATTAGTTCAGGGGCTCTGGTCTTTGGTCTGTATTTTGGGGGGGTGATCTGCTTCAGGGATTTGGTCTGGAGCCTGCAAGTTGTTTTCTTTTTTTTAAGAGAATCTGGTCTGGGATCTGTACTAAGGGGGACTCAGATCTATTACTAAACCTACAGTACCCTTTCAATGCAGCTGCTTCTATGTGGTTTAATATTGTAACTGGGTCATGGAATCACCGGTCTGACTCTCCAAATACTCCATATTGAGTCTCACTTACTGTGAACTACAGGATGACATCATCACCTACCAGATCCTTTCCTACTAGCTCCCCACCCAGATCTGTATACTCCTATCTCCATGGGATCACTGTAGCATTGTTGCTCAGTGGTTAGTACTGTTGTCTTGTAGTACTAGGTTTCCTCCAGGTACTCTGGTTTTCTCTCACACTCCAGAAACATACTTAGAATTTAGATTTTGAGCCCCAAAGGGGACAGGGTGTGAGGTGCAGGGCAGATGTTGTTACCCTAGGGGAAGATGGTATTAACTCCTTGTGTTCGTGACGCCAGAGCGTAGTTTAGCCTTAACCCCCCGAAGGTATACTGCTGGATCCTGGGCTAGGCATGGGGCAATGAAGACACCAACGCCAAGTTACGGACAAAGGGTAGACAGTTGTTACAGTCTATGCAGTACAGCCAGGGCCCAAGGAGGTGACCAGTGACACAGAGACCTCGCAGGTTTGCTGGGACTTGTAGTAGACAGGAGACTGTAGTGCAGGGCACGCTGAGTAGACAGAAGACTTGCCTTGACTGACAGGACAGTGACTTCAGCTTACTTGCACTTGCCTTGTGGATGCCTCCACTGCTCCCGATACACACTATAGGCATGACTTGACCTCAACAAAGACTTGGTGTAAAAGAGAGAGAAGCTCCACCCAGTGCTTATAGGGGGAGACTAGCAGGGAGCACATAGTTCACCTTTGGGGTCAGCTGGTCACTAGTACCGCCTGGGTAACAATCACATGGTACATTTATTAAAGGTACAATACAAAATATAATACATAACCTATTTACATGGGGGGGGGGGGGGAACAACTGCAGTGGGCCTTGGGGACACTGAGGGACACTGCCTGACAGGACAGGGAAGGTACGGGGAAACACCATTCCTTACTGGGCCACCACATACACCTATCCGAGGCTGTGTTCACACATTGTGCTTTTTTTCTGTTTATGCCGTTCCCGTTGGGACCATCTTTGAGAAAATAATAAGACTGACACAAAGCTAACCTGATACTTTGTATTGCATGAAGGAAACCAACCATGCATAAAATAACAAACAGTTTATAGTGTAGTATAGCACAAAATCAGACAAATGTAATGTGTATATAGGTCTCACCCAGCCACAACCACACCTGCGGCCCACCCTAATCTTTGTCTTGGTGGCCGTTGGGTACCTTCAGTTGGTGCACATTGAGTAAATGGATCCCATACAAAGTCCGGCACCACAGTGTTAATTGGAGTAGGCTGAAATTCTCAAAAAGTCTGCAAGTTTTTTTTTTTATTGGTAAGTTCAGGGTGCCCTGTTGTGGAACAGGGAAGAAAGGTTTCAGGCTTACCCTTACACAAGCTGTGTATCAGGTCAGTCTGGCTTTAAATGCTCTTCACTGTTCACAGAAGCTTTTCTGCTACAACCACTGGATTTGTTCAACCTGCTAGCGGATTCCTCTCAGCGGCTGCAGCTCTCTTTGAGCCCAGATCCCTCACAGGTTGTCCCTTTGTGCTCTCTCTCTCTCTGCTTGCTCCTAGAATCCTAGATGGCCACGAGCACTTGTTCACAAAACTCCTCCTTCCCCAGCTTTAGTCACTGCTCAGTTAATTTGCTCGTGCAGTCCGCCATCTACTGGACACTTTGTGTAACTGCAGGATAATACACAGTAATCCCAGGGGGTTACATTCATACCTCTAGTGGTGCTAAAGGTAAATTAACCATCTGCTGCCTAATTCCTCTTGAGATTAGAGTTGATCGCTGGTAAACTCTCCTATTAAAGAGGGATTTTCCAGGGAACTTTATAAGTCCAGTTCAATGTACATGCATTATCCTTGAGGGAGATTAATATACCTACTGTCAGATCTCTGCTTGTTGTCTGTGAATGAACATATTTGTATCTATTTCTGCTTATACAGCTGGAAGCGCAGTTGCATTGCTTCTTGGTTTAGCTGACTGGAAGGATTACCTAGACTGGAAATGCTTTTGTAAATGAGACGTGTCCCCTTTAAGATCCCTCATTGCAGTCGTATAATAATTTACATTACCTCTGGCAGCTCCTGTGATGAGAGCAGCTCTGCCACCTTCCAAGGGCTCCCGAGAAATAGCAGAAGCCTCTTCATAAAGTGTCACATATCCATTAACCTCGGTTCAAGCTTTTCATCAAAGACAATCACGCCGTCACTGGAGCAGGGTCAACCTCGGCCAACCCGCTTCTATACAGAAACTTTCCATCATCTCTTCTCCATGGAAGAAGAACACCAACACCTAAAGATCGGCCTCTCATACGGTATTGGGCTTCATAGACACATATGTTGCAGAATAGTGGACGGAATATTTGCAAAGCTTATTTATAGGGCATGACGCTTTGGATGCGGATATAATTAAAAAATGGCCGAGCGTCTCTCCCAGCTCTAGGTATCTGACCTTGAAGCTGTCGATCACATCTGACGTGTAGACATCAGATTTCACAGCATGTCCGACATACAAAAAAGCCAACTAGGGGTCAAGAACAGGCTGGGGTGATGTAAAAAGAAGACATCATGGCTAGCAATTTGGACATTTTGGCTGTCCATGCAGAGCATAGGGACTTGGGGGACATAGTTTTGGGGGTATTGTGGCTGGCTAATTTTTTGCTCCATATTGGAAATGTAATTCCCTTATAAACAAGCAAAAATCTACCAAAGTTAAATCTTGGCTTAGATGAGACCTGAGCATCATCTGGCCTATGGACATTGAAGGGCGTGGGCCCATTACTAAGAACTTTAGACATAATACAGATTTGAGTCGAGTCGACCAATAGGGGAAGTGTCCCGGTACATCTGTTCCAGCTGCTGAGTGTATGAAGGTTTTCTGTGTTGGATCTGGTACTGTAGAATGTGGAAAATGTATTTCTTGGCTTTGCATGCATGACATTTTCTCACCTTGCTGCATTTAAGACACACAGACTAATGGTAATTTGGTCACATGTCATCTCCTAGACAATAACAAGTTGCTATTCCTGATACTTGTTCTTGTCCGCGCTGTGAGGATATTGTCTTACTTTTCCCGTTCCAGTCTTCAGGTGGAAGAAAGTTGTCTTTCAAAGAGAGGGGACGATGAACAAAGGCCTCTCTGTCTTACATTGCCTTTCTGCCGTGTTATGGACTTTTCTGTATGCACCTTTCCGAGTGCTCCTGAGGAAGTCACTTGGAGTAACGGAACGCGTGGGGATCTTTTTTTTTTTTATTGGGGGGGGGACCCGCCTCTGTATATGACAGCGTGACGTATTTTCTTATTCTCTCTCTTGAATGTGCACTTTATTGTATTAGCATATGATTATACAGCTGCTCTTTTGCTACTATATTATATTGGTATATTATGGATGGGGTTGTGGGTCTTGAGGGAGTGTTTATTGTATTACTGAGACCAGGCGGGTGTCCCTTGGGGGGGGGGGAGTTCTCAGGTAACTGGGGTTCCCCTCTGTGGCTGAGGGAGGATATGAGGTTTGGTCCCCTCATTTTAAGTGGTTTTAACTGTGTTAGGCTATTTTTTGTGATGTTTATTATTGTTCAGATGATATTGGTGTGCACCTATCTTTTCCTTTGCTTGCTTTGTGCACCTTTCCGAGTGTCAACAAATTGCTGCCAAAGAGGTCTTGCGAGAAACTAAAGAGAGACCCTTTGAGTACCAGCCTGGCCTGAAGGACAAGTCTTCTGATTCCTTTGAGTTGAAGTCCAGCATCACCTCTTCTACTAACCCAAGAGGCAACATTTAGTCCAGTACCTCTGTTAGCATCCAAAAACTTAGTGGACCTCAGGAACAAACAGTTCTACACCATTGCGAGCCACCAATGGTGGAATCTCATCTCCTCCAATTCCCAAACATCTCAGTGACTAACTCCGAACAACTACAGACTGTCACATGTTAACTCTGCACCACACACCTTCATTCCTGTTGGAACTAAAAACTATTTAATAAATGTTCCTCTTCTGTCTCCTGGTGACTTGGCAACATCTGCACTACATTAAGGGCACTTCCCAAGTACCATCAGTTAGGTACTGTATATGGTGTCCTGGGGATTAGTTTCCATCATTACCTCGAGGCCCCTTTCTGTTTCCTTTATATTTTGTTGTGACCTACTGGGATGGTGCTATGGGCCTGTTGACCGCTCTTGCTACTTTGACCAAAATTACACCCTGCCCATTACGGTAACTAGGTTGTCTATGTAATGCAGGACCAAAAAGGTCCTCCAAAGGGACAGAGAGACACTTATTTTATAACCGCTCTACTCTCCTGCCAAAAAAATAAGCATCCTGAACAAAGGACCCCTCTGTCTACTAACCCAAAATTCACTAACAAGGTTTACAACATTGGGTTCTATAAACTGGACAACCCCTTTAAAGGGGTTCTCCGCCCCTAGACATCTTATCCCCTATCCAAAGGATAGGGGATTAGATGTCTGATCGCGCTGGGGACCCCCATGATCTCGGCTGCGACACCTAAGACTTCCGATGCACGGAGCGAACTTCACTCCGTGGCATATGATTGGCGATGCGGGATGTCACAGCCACGCCCCCTCAGTGCAAGTCTATGGGAGACTTGCATTGAGGGGCGTGGCCATGATGTCACAAGCAGGGCGTGGTTGTGAAGTCACGTGCCTCCGGCGCTGCACCCGATGCTCTAAATGAATGACGGGTGCAGCAGGGAGATTGCGGGGGGCCCCTGTGATCAGACATCTTATGCCCTATCCTTTGGAAAGGGGATAAGATGTCTAGGGGCATCCGTCATGCCCCCTCCCATAGACTTGCATTGAGGGGGCATGGCCATGACGTCACAAGCCTCCGGCATGGATAGAGGATAAGATGTCTAGGGGCGGAGTACCCCTTTTAGACAGCCATCTTCCATATTACTGGACCCCTTCAATACAAAGTTCTCTTCATTCATTTGGCACAATGAATGGCTCGATCCTGGGCTCCTTCATCTATTCTTCTGAAGCCTCATTTATCTCCCCAATGCCACTGTCAAGACCACCACCGCCATCATTACCCGGTCATGTAGCTTTTGGGATGTATGTAGGAAGCCAACATGCTGAGCATTACTGTATACAGGGGGATTCAAAAAGGACGGTGCAAAATTATGGCCTCGGTATTCATAACCGAGAAAACCTAACATGGATTTATGACCATTAGGATACACATCTATTCAAGGTTTATCTATTCAATATGTGGTGTTGGGTGAGGGTAATGTGCAAATTAACATTTTTGTGACGCCAGGGCACAGTTAGCCTATACACTCCAAGGTTGAGCCAGCTTCTCCTGTGCCAGGCACGGGTAATAAATACGATGCAAGGTTACAGATAACTGGCTTTACTGAGGCAGAATAGATGGTAAAAATCTGTTACAGCTCAGATAGGTATAAAGGGAGGTGCAGGGTGAACCTTAGAAGCCTATGTCCTTGCTAGGACTTGTAGTTGGTTGTGCTGTGTATGACTGACTTGCTGTATGGCAACTCACACTGACTTTTTGAATGACTAACTTGAATGACTGACTTGAATCCCCGGGACTTTAGTGCATACGGCTAGGCTTTGACATTCACCTGGGCACACACTAAATATGGAGCAGATTTGAAGGATTCCCATTGGGCTGACAAGTCACCTAGTGTACCACATGCACACTCCCCTAACAACAGGTTTTAACAGGCTTAAAGCAACAGGTACATGTAAAATGCCAATACATTAACCATAGTATAACATTGCAGTCTGTAAGTGACAATGTTATGGGGAACTATGGCTGTCACTTGATGGGACATCCTAAATGTTTCTGCTAATAGGGCACAATGGCTGTCACTATTATGGGGGTATTGTCGTTGTAACACTACGGTACTCCGGTGGAAAACTTTTTTTTTTTATCAACTGGTGCCAGAAAGTTAAACAGATTTTTAAATTACTTCTATAAAAAAAATCTTAATCCTTCCAGTACTTATAAGCTGCTGAATACTAAAGAGGAAATTCTTTCCTTTTCGGAACACAGAGCTCTCTGCTGACATCATGACCACAGTGCTCTCTGCTGACATCTCTGTCCATTTTAAGAACTGTCCAGAGCAGGAGAAAATCCCCATAACAAATATATGCTGCTCTGGACAGTTTCTAAAATGGACAGAGATGTCAGCAGAGAGCTCTGTGCTCGTGATGTCAGCAGAGAGCTCTGTGTTCCGAAAAGGAAAGAATTTCCTCTTTAGTATTCAGCAGCTAATAAGTACTGGAAAGATTAAGTTTTTTTAATAGAAGTAATTTACAAATGTGTTTAACTTTCTGGCACCAGTTGATTTAAAAAAAAAAAAAAAGTTTCTTCGACCGGAGTACCCCTTTAAAGGGGCACTCTATATATACCAGTTTCTGTCACTATTATGGGACCACTATGGCTGTCAATGTTTTGGGGGGCACCGTGAATGTTCCTGCTTATAGGGCACCAGGGCTGCCACTACAATGGGGGCACTATGAGTGACAATGTTATGGAGCACTGTGGCTGTCACTTGATGGGATACCATGAATGTTATGTTCCTGCTATGGGGGGGTACTATGGCTGTGGCTATTATGGGGGTACTGTGGCTCCCCTTGTGTACAGCATTGTCCAATGGGAGTATATGAAGGCGGAGCTCTGGGTGCAGGTATGTGCGGTTACATGTTACATACGCCTCTAATCCACAGGTTTTTGTGTTATTTTATCTTCACCGACAGGGAATTAATGCAGCAAGGAAAGCCAGAAGAAGAAAAGTTTCTCTATATCGGCAAAACAGCGGCAAAAATGCATTTTTTTAACATGTGCATTCCTGTATTTATAGATGCGGTGGAGGAGACGGTAACATCCTGTGAACCGGACTGTGAACGTCTTGTAATTGATATGGAGGAAAAAAGGTTCACTCAAGACTAAATATGGGCGAATGTTGGAAATGTCGCGCAGTGTAATGCTGACACCTAGTGGCAGACTGATGGGTTTGCAGCTATGATGTTTACAAGACATCAGCTATGTTACAACTGTGTTTCCTAACCTGGGGGCCTCCAGTTGTTGCAAAACTACAACTCCCAACATGCCCGGACAGCCTTCGGCTGTCCGGGCATGCTGGGAGTTGTAGTTTTGCAACAGCTGGAGGCATCCTGGTTGGGAAACACTGTGTTACAGATATACACATAGAAAGGTATATAAACATATTTATGGACATTTATCAACGGGTTTAGTCAGGTTTTCTTTACTATAATTGTCGCAAAATTGTCGCAACTGCGACTACGCGATTTTTCGTGCGAGCAAGTTTTCCAAAAATTTACTACGTAGTAATAATTTTAAAATGGACTACGGGTAGTCAGGTATTTATTAGCTGCGACAGACGCAACTGCGCAAAAAAAAGTCGCAACAGGGTTAAAAATTGACTAAATTTACTCCAGCTCAAACATGGAGCAGAAAAAGCTACTACCAAAGTAAAAAAGGAAAAATTGTTTACGTGAAAGAAAATTATCAACAGGCTGAAAGCAGTTGATAAATAAGTTGCACATAAGCAAAAAAAAAGTAAGGAAAAAATTATTTAAAAAAAGACTACATAAGCAAACATTGATAACATGTCCCTCATTGAGAGGTTTATGGTAAAATTCTGGAAGTTGTAGTTTTGCAACAGCTGGAGGCACCTTGGTTGGGAAACACTGTGTTACAGATATACACATAGAAAGGTATATAAACATATTGAGAGGTTTATGGTAAAGTTCTGGAAGTTGTAGTTTGGCAACAGCTGGAGGCACCCTGGTTGGGAAACGCTGTGTTACAGATATACACATAGAAAGGTATATAAACATATTCAGAGGTTTATGGTAAAATTCTGGAAGTTGTAGTTTGGCAACAGCTGGAGGCACCCTGGTTGGGAAACACTGTGTTACAGATATACACATAGAAAGGTATATAAACATATTGAGAGGTTTATGGTAAAATTCTGGAAGTTGTAGTTTGGCAACAGCTGGAGGCACCCTGGTTGGGAAACACTGTGTTACAGATATACACATAGAAAGGTATATAAACATATTGGGGGACATGTATCAAAGATTTTACCCCTGT
The DNA here is from genome assembly GCF_029499605.1 of Hyla sarda. Classification (NCBI taxonomy): domain Eukaryota; kingdom Metazoa; phylum Chordata; class Amphibia; order Anura; family Hylidae; genus Hyla; species Hyla sarda. Next base: position 17,405,654 of record NC_079190.1, on the reverse strand, counting down.
TTTGTGTGTATTTTTTTGCGCAATTATTTTGCGCACGTTTTGGTAGAGCATGTCCTCCAGATGTGGCTGAATCGGGGTACCTTGGAGTGACATCTATAGTACACATGGATTTATTAACTGCATACTTTTTTTTTACACCAAAAATTTTGTCGCAAGAGCTGTTTTTTTTGCGCAAATATAAGCCATCTTGGACTTAACGTAGCAAGATGCTCTAAATCATTGATTCTATTTTCCAAAGAGTGGATTTAGGAGATTACTATATTTACCCGCAATTTATGAAGCTCATTGCACTTGATTGATAAATTTAGCGCTTCTGCACGTAATTTAGAATTCGGGAAATGGGGTAAAATGCTTCTACCCTACACAAATAATGATACATGTCCCCCATTGAAAGGTTTATGGTAAAATGTTGGTATCTGGGTGGCCTCAGATTAGACTGGTGGGCGACTAGCATGTCTATGCAAGACCATAAAACTTAAAGAATGTGCAGGGCTTCTTATCTACACTGAGAAAGAGAAGGAGTGCCCCATTGCGGTTTGGGACAATTTAAAAAAAACGCACTACTTTCTCTCAGCTCTCCCCACCCTGCCTACTCCCCACCCATAGCACTCCCAACAGAACACAGTAAACTGTTGCTCTGGATTCAGTAAATCTGTAACACCTGCTGTATTCATTTTCTGTCTGCTCCTCTGCCTGTGCCTGCATTGTTCAGCATAAGGCAGCATGCTGTAACCGCACCTCATTCTTCTGTGAATGTCCCAATGAAGATATATACAGTATGAATGCATGTATGTGACAGAGAGATGATTATGTAGGCTGTAGGGTCTGGTCAGAGGTGTTGACATCACTCAGGGGATGGGGCTGTAGCTCAGAGACAAGATCTAGTCATGCCTCCTGAGACAACAGAGGATGATACATTGTCACAGGAGAGAAGGAAGAGCATGGAAGGTGCTGAGACAACACCACATTGACAATAAGAGGACTACACAATCTCACAATCCAGCATTTCGCAAAAATGTTTATTCTTCTTGGGCCAGGACAAATTGAAAACAATACTATATATATATATATATATATATATATATATATATATATATATATATATATATACACATCTATATCTGTCTATCTATGTTAAAAAAAAGAACGTGTGGGCGAGAGCGGTAAGTACAGAGGCTGCGGCGGTGCGGTACAGCGCTGACTACCCGCTCCCTGCCCGCAGCAGCCTCATGACCGCCGGTGAATTTTCCCCCTCACACCGGCTATGTTTATTGCACTACGCCTGGAACATACAGTTCCGGGCGCCGGGCAAGTGAATTACTAATAACTGTATACTAAAAACCAGGGTGCCTCCAGCTGTTGGCAAAGGCTGTCCGGGCATGCTGGTAGTTGTAGTTTCACAACAGCTGGAGGCACCCTGGTTTTTAGTATACATGAATTAGTTTTTACCTGCTCTGGCCGGCCCCCGCCTGAAGCCGCACACAGGAGCCGGCCCAGGCAGATAATCATAAGTATTCCTATGCCGGACATCCCTGTGTCATAAGGACATAAGGATGTCCGCGGGTCACTAACCATTCCCCGGCCGATGCGCAGCCTCCTCCGGTCCTCCTGCGGTCTTCCTGCGATCCTCCGCCTCTCTATGGTTGTACGCACAGGACCTGAGTGACGTCCCGTGCGTACAACCATAGAGGCACAGGAGGACCGGAGGAGGACGCACGCTGGCCGGGGCCTGGTGAGTGACCGGCGGCACGTAATCTTCAGTGTTCCAGTCACCGCTCCTCCTGTCCCGGGACTGCTGCTATGGTCCATAGGCCATAGCAGTAGATGTGACACCGGGCCAGAGGAGCGGTGACCGGAACACTGTGGGGGCAGCAGTACAGACATACAGCCTCCAGCCGTACACTGTATATGATTGGAAGCTGTATGTCTGTGGGGGGGAGCTGCCTACTATTGTGGGGGAACTATACTGCCAACTATTGTGGGGGAACTATACTGCCAACTATTGTGGGGGAACTATACTGCCAACCATGTGGGGGAACTATACTGCCAACTATTGTGGGGGGGGGAGCTGCCTACCATTGTGGGGGAACTATACTGCCAACTATTGTGGGGGAACTATACTGCCAACCATTGTGGGGGGGGGGGAGCTGCCTACCATTGTGGGGGAACTATACTGCCAACTATTGTGGGGGAACTATACTGCCAACTATTGTGGGGGAACTATACTGCCAACTATTGTGGGGGTGGGGGGAGCTGCCTACCATTGTGGGGGAACTATACTGCCAACTATTGTGGGGGAACTATACTGCCAACTATTGTGGGGGAACTATACTGCCAACTATTGTGGGGGAACTATACTGCCAACTATTGTGGGGGAACAATACTGCCAACTATTGTGGGGGAATAATACTGACTACCATTGTGGGGGAACTATACTGCCAACTATTGTGGGGGAACTATACTGCAAACTATTGTGAGGGAACTATACTGCCAACTATTGTGGGGGAACTATACTGCCAACTATTGTGGGGGAACTATACTGCCAACCATGTGGGGGAACTATACTGCCAACTATTGTGGGGGGGGGAGCTGCCTACCATTGTGGGGGAACTATACTGCCAACTATTGTGGGGGAACTATACTGCCAACCATTGTGGGGGGGGGGGAGCTGCCTACCATTGTGGGGGAACTATACTGCCAACTATTGTGGGGGAACTATACTGCCAACTATTGTGGGGGAACTATACTGCCAACTATTGTGGGGGTGGGGGGAGCTGCCTACCATTGTGGGGGAACTATACTGCCAACTATTGTGGGGGAACTATACTGCCAACTATTGTGGGGGAACTATACTGCCAACTATTGTGGGGGAACTATACTGCCAACTATTGTGGGGGAACAATACTGCCAACTATTGTGGGGGAATAATACTGACTACCATTGTGGGGGAACTATACTGCCAACTATTGTGGGGGAACTATACTGCAAACTATTGTGAGGGAACTATACTGCAAACTATTGTGGGGGAACTATACTGCCAACTATTGTGGGGAAACTATACTGCCAACTATTGTGGGGGAACTATACTGCCAACTATTGTGGGGGAACTATACTGCCAACTATTGTGGGGGAACTATACTGCCAACTATTGTGGGGGGGGGAGCTGCCTACCATTGTGGGGGAACTATACTGCCAACTATTGTGGGGGAACTATACTGCCAACTATTGTGGGGGGGGATCTGCCTACCATTGTGGGGGAACTATACTGCCAACTATTGTGGGTGAGCTATACTGATATAAAATATTTTACTACAGTATTTGGTTCAGAATCTTTTTTTTTCAAGATTTTCCTCCTTTAAAATTGGGTGCGTCTTATATGCCGGAGCGTCTTATATGGCGAAAAATATGGTGTATATATATATATATTGTCACGATGCCGGCTGGCAGGAGGTGGATCCTCTGTGCCAGAGAGGGATTGGCGTGGACCGTGCTAGTGGACCGGTTCTAAGTCACTATTGGTATTCACCAGAGCCCGCCGCAAAGCGGGATGGTCTTGCTGCGGCGGTAGTGACCAGGTCGTATCCACTAGCAACGGCTCAACCTCTCTGACTGCTGAAGATAGGCGCGGTACAAGGGAGTAGACAGAAGCAAGGTCGGACGTAGCAGAAGGTCGGGGCAGGCAGCAAGGATCATAGTCAGGGGCAACGGCAGGAGGTCTGGAACACAGGCTAGGAACACACAAAGAAACGCTTTCACTGGCACAATGGCAACAAGATCCAGTGAGGGAGTGCAGGGGAAGTGAGGTATACATAGGGCGTGCACAGGTGAACACACTGATTAGAACCACTGCGCCAATCAGCGGCGCAGTGGCCCTTTAAATCGCAGAGACCCGGCGCGCGCGCGCCCTAGGGAGCGGGGCCGCGCGCGCCGGGACAGGACCGACGGAGAGCGAGTCAGGTACGGGAGCCGGGGTGCGCATCGCGAGCGGGCGCCACCCGCATCGCGAATCGCATCCCGGCTGGAGGCGGTATCGCAGCGCACCCGGTCAGTGGATCTGACCAGGGCGCTGCGGGAGCGAGAGTGTAGCGAGCGCTCCTGGGAGGAGCGGGAACCCGGAGCGCTCGGCGTAACAGTACCCCCCCCCCTTGGGTCTCCCCCTCTTCTTGGAGCCTGAGAACCTGAGGACCAGATTTTTATCTAGGATATTGTCCTCAGGTTCCCAGGATCTCTCTTCAGGACCACAGCCCTCCCAGTCAACCAAAAAGAAGGTTTTTCCTCTGACCTTTTTGGAGGCCAGTATCTCCTTTACGGGAAAGATGTCTGAAGAACCGGAGACAGGAGTGGGAGAGATAAGTTTAGGAGAGAAACGGTTGATGATGAGTGGTTTAAGAAGAGAAACGTGAAAGGCATTAGGAATACGAAGAGAAGGAGGGAGAAGAAGTTTATAAGAGACAGGATTAATCTGGCACAAAATTTTGAAAGGACCAAGATAGCGTGGTCCCAATTTGTAGCTGGGAACACGGAAGCGGACATATTTAGCGGAGAGCCATACCTTGTCTCCGGGAGAAAAAATGGGGGGAGCTCTTCTTTTCTTATCAGCAAACTTCTTCATGCGTGATGAAGCCTGTAAGAGAGAATTTTGGGTCTCTTTCCATATGGTGGAAAGATCACGAGATATTTCATCCACAGCGGGTACACCAGAGGGCAAGGGAGTAGGGAGGGGGGGAAGAGGGTGACGGCCGTACACCACGAAAAATGGGGATTTGGAAGAAGATTCAGAAACTCTGAAGTTATACGAGAATTCGGCCCATGGTAGAAGATCTGCCCAGTCATCCTGGCGGGAGGAAACAAAATGCCGTAAATAATCACCCAGGACCTGGTTAATTCTTTCTACTTGCCCATTGGATTGAGGATGATAAGCAGAAGAAAAGTTTAATTTAATCTTGAGTTGTTTACAGAGAGCCCTCCAGAATTTAGACACAAATTGGACGCCTCTATCCGAGACGATCTGCGTGGGCAACCCGTGAAGACGAAAAATGTGTATAAAAAATTGTTTTGCCAACTGAGGCGCAGAAGGAAGACCAGGAAGAGGGATGAAATGTGCCATCTTGGAGAATCGATCAACGACCACCCAAACAACAGTGTTGCCACGGGATGAGGGTAAGTCTGTAATAAAGTCCATACCAATCAGAGACCAAGGCTGTTCGGGGACAGGCAGAGGATGAAGAAGACCAGCGGGCTTCTGGCGAGGAGTCTTATCCCGGGCACAGACAGTGCAGGCTCGCACAAAATCCACAACATCCGTCTCCAGAGTCGGCCACCAATAGAAACGAGAGATGAGTTGCACGGATTTCTTGATGCCCGCATGACCTGCGAGATGGGAGGAGTGACCCCATTTGAGGATTCCGAGGCGTTGGCGTGGAGAGACGAAGGTCTTCCCTGGAGGAGTTTGCCTGATGGAGGCTGGAGAAGTGGAGATCAGGCAGTCAGGAGGAATGATGTGTTGCGGAGAGAGCTCTACTTCCGAGGCATCCGAGGAACGAGAGAGAGCATCGGCCCTAATGTTCTTATCGGCAGGCCGAAAGTGAATTTCAAAATTAAATCGGGCAAAGAACAGAGACCACCTGGCCTGGCGAGGATTCAGCCGTTGGGCAGACTGGAGATAGGAGAGGTTCTTGTGATCGGTGTAAATAATAACTGGAAATCTTGATCCCTCCAGCAGATGCCTCCATTCCTCAAGTGCTAATTTAATGGCTAGTAGCTCTCGATCCCCGATGGAGTAGTTCCTCTCCGCCGGAGAGAAGGTCTTAGAAAAAAAACCACAAGTAACAGCATGCCCGGAAGAATTTTTTTGTAGAAGGACCGCTCCCGCTCCTACTGAGGAGGCATCTACCTCCAATAGGAAGGGTTTAGATGGGTCAGGTCTGGAGAGCACGGGAGCTGAAGAAAAGGCAGACTTGAGCTGTTTAAAGGCGTCTTCCGCTTGAGGAGGCCATGACTTAGGATTGGCATTCTTTTTGGTTAAAGCCACGATAGGAGCCACAATGGTGGAAAAATGTGGAATAAATTGTCTGTAATAATTGGCGAACCCCAAAAAACGTTGGATAGCACGGAGTCCGGAGGGGCATGGCCAATCTAAGACGGCAGAGAGTTTGTCTGGATCCATTTGTAGTCCCTGGCCAGAGACCAAGTATCCTAGGAAAGGAAGAGATTGACATTCAAACAGACATTTCTCCATTTTGGCATAAAGTTGATTGTCACGAAGTCTCTGAAGAACCATGCGGACATGCTGGCGGTGTTCTTCTAGGTTGGCAGAAAAAATCAGGATATCGTCCAGATACACAACAACACAGGAATATAAGAGATCACGAAAAATTTCATTAACAAAGTCTTGGAAGACGGCAGGGGCGTTGCACAGGCCAAAGGGCATGACCAGATACTCAAAGTGTCCATCTCTAGTGTTAAATGCCATTTTCCATTCATCCCCCTCCCTGATGCGGATGAGATTATAAGCACCTCTTAAGTCCAGTTTGGTAAAGATGTGGGCACCTTGGAGGCGATCAAAGAGTTCAGAGATGAGAGGTAGAGGGTAGCGGTTCTTTACCGTGATTTTATTAAGACCGCGGTAGTCAATGCAAGGACGTAGGGAGCCATCTTTTTTGGACACAAAGAAAAATCCGGCTCCGGCAGGAGAGGAGGATTTGCGGATAAAGCCCTTTTTTAAATTTTCCTGGATGTACTCAGACATAGCAAGAGTCTCTGGGGCAGAGAGAGGATAAATTCTGCCCCGGGGTGGAGTAGTGCCCGGGAGGAGGTCAATAAGACAGTCATAAGGCCTGTGAGGAGGTAGAGTCTCAGCTTGTTTTTTGCAAAAAACATCCGCAAAGTCCATATAGGCCTTAGGGAGACCGGTTACAGGGGAAACCACAGGGTCACGGCAAGGAGTACTGGTAACCGGTTTAAGGCAGTCCTTGAAACAAGAGGGACCCCAACTCTTGATCTCCCCTGTGGACCAATCCAGGGTTGGGGAATGGTGTTGAAGCCAGGGTAGTCCAAGGAGAATTTCGGAAGTGCAATTGGAGAGGACCAAAAACTCAATTTTTTCGTGGTGAGGTCCGATGCACATTAGGAGGGGTTCCGTGCGGTAACGCACGGCACAGTCCAATCTTTCATTGTTAACGCAATTGAAGTAGAGAGGTCTGGCGAGACTGGTCACTGGGATGTTGAACCTGTTGATGAGAGAGGCCAAAATAAAGTTTCCTGCAGATCCGGAGTCCAAGAAGGCCTTAGTGGAGAAGGAGAAGGTAGAGGCAGATATCCGCACAGGCACAGTAAGACGTGGAGAAGCAGAGTTGACATCAAGGACTGTTTCACCTTTGTGCGGAGTCAGCGTACGTCTTTCCAGGCGGGGAGGACGGATAGGACAATCCTTCAGGAAGTGTTCGGTACCGGCACAGTACAGGCAGAGATTCTCCATGCGGCGTTGTGTCCTCTCTTGAGGTGTCAGGCGAGACCGGTCAACTTGCATAGCCTCCACGGCGGAAGGCACAGGAACGGATTGCAGAGGACCAGAGGAGAGAGGAGCCGGGGAGAAAAAACGCCTCGTGCGAACAAAGTCCATATCCTGGCGGAGCTCCTGACGCCTTTCGGAAAAACGCATGTCAATGCGAGTGGCTAGATGAATGAGTTCATGTAGGTTAGCAGGAATTTCTCGTGCGGCCAGAACATCTTTAATGTTGCTGGATAGGCCTTTTTTAAAGGTCGCGCAGAGGGCCTCATTATTCCAGGAATGTTCTGAAGCAAGAGTACGGAATTGCACGGCGTACTCGCCAACGGAAGAATTACCCTGGACCAGGTTCAGCAGGGCAGTCTCAGCAGAAGAGGCTCGGGCAGGTTCCTCAAAGACACTTCGAATTTCCGAGAAGAAGGAGTGTACAGAGGCAGTGACGGGGTCATTGCGGTCCCAGAGCGGTGTGGCCCATGACAGAGCTTTCCCAGACAGAAGGCTGACTACGAAAGCCACCTTAGACCTTTCAGTAGGAAACTGGTCCGACATCATCTCCAAGTGCAGGGAACATTGTGAAAGAAAGCCACGGCAAAACTTAGAGTCCCCATCAAATTTATCCGGCAAGGATAGTCGTAGGCCTGAGGCGGCCACTCGCTGCGGAGGAGGTGCAGGAGCTGGCGGAGGAGATGATTGCTGAAGCTGTGGTAGTAGCTGCTGTAGCATCACGGTCAGTTGAGACAGCTCGTGGCCTTGTTGCGCTATCTGTTGTGAGTGCTAGGCGACCACCGTGGTGAGGTCGGCGACAACTGGCAGAGGAACTTCAGGGGGATCCATGGCCGGATCTACTGTCACGATGCCGGCTGGCAGGAGGTGGATCCTCTGTGCCAGAGAGGGATTGGCGTGGACCGTGCTAGTGGACCGGTTCTAAGTCACTACTGGTATTCACCAGAGCCCGCCGCAAAGCGGGATGGTCTTGCTGCGGCGGTAGTGACCAGGTCGTATCCACTAGCAACGGCTCAACCTCTCTGACTGCTGAAGATAGGCGCGGTACAAGGGAGTAGACAGAAGCAAGGTCGGACGTAGCAGAAGGTCGGGGCAGGCAGCAAGGATCGTAGTCAGGGGCAACGGCAGGAGGTCTGGAACACAGGCTAGGAACACACAAGGGAACGCTTTCACTGGCACAATGGCAACAAGATCCGGCGAGGGAGTGCAGGGGAAGTGAGGTATAAATATGGAGTGCACAGGTGAACACACTGATTAGAACCACTGCGCCAATCAGCGGCGCAGTGGCCCTTTAAATCGCAGAGACCCGGCGCGCGCGCGCCCTAGGGAGCGGGGCCGCGCGCGCCGGGACAGGACCGACGGAGAGCGAGTCAGGTACGGGAGCCGGGTTGCGCATCGCGAGTGGGCGCCACCCGCATCGCGAATCACATCCCGGCTGGAGGCGGTATCGCAGCGCACCCGGTCAGTGGATCTGACCGGGGCGCTGCGGGAGCGAGAGTGTAGCGAGCGCTCCGGGGAGGAGCGGGAACCCGGAGCGCTCGGCGTAACATATATATATATATATATATATACACCTAACCCTGATCCCCCACAGCTCCCATTCAGCTCTGCCAGCCCCCTGATCTTCCTCCTGCTTCTCAGACAAGCACTGGCCACAGCATTGTCCCATCTCAGTCGGTGACTGACTGAGCATCGGGATCCTACAATGAGCACTCGTCTGTGAAGCAGGAAGAAGACAGAAGACCGGAGGGTGGACAGAGCTGAATGGGAGCTGCAGGAGACCAGGGTTAGGTAAATATAGTAATTTTCTTTTGGCCCTAGAAGGATATTACTTTTTAGAAATGCTGGATCGCCCCCTCGAACATACCCACAAGGCTTCATCCATCCTGCTTTATCGTCATGGCTCTACTGTACTGAGAGTATACTATAGAGCAGTGGTCCTCAACCTGCGGACCTCCAGATGTTGCAAAACTACAACTCCCAGCATGCTGGGAGTTGTAGTTTTGCAACATCTGGAGGGCCGCAGGTTGAAGACCACTGCTATAGAGGAACTTAACTTCATCATTAACTTTAACTTTATCCTTAACATCAACCTTATACATAACATGGCTATCCTTGCCTTGAGGTCTGATCTGTCTATTGCTATTTACTGTTATTCGGCACTACGGGTACAGTGCATCTCAGTACCTCGGCAAAGTTTTGGGCAAACATAATTTTAAATTAGTGTGTAGCTTCCCAACCACTTTATACTATTATACTATAGAACAAGCTGGGAAGGAAAAGTTAATTTTATTTTTTTTTTTTTTTTTAAATTACTTTTAATGTATTTATAATGGAGGTACCCTATGCAAAAAGTAGCAAAAATACTCCTGTGTATATAATTAGAAAGAAATTCAAACACCGAGTTGTCTTGCTCTGTGTTTATTTTATTTAAAGACCAGAAAAACAACCAATAGTGCAACGGGTAGGAGACGGATGAGTGAAAAAAGGTGGCGTTCCCTGGGTGACGGTCCGTTTCACGCTCAGAGTTTCATTGGGCCTAGTGTTACCAGGGTGATGGTCTGTTTCACGCTCAATCAGCATTTCATCTCGTTTTCCAATGAGGGTGCCTCCAGCTGATTCAAAACTACAACTCCCAGCATGCCCGGACATCCTTTGGCTGGTTTAGATGCCCGTTATTTCGATATCTTCTTGCCTGGACCTCTTACCGAGCTTTTGGTTTGCTTGTGCTTATACACAGGAGCCAGTCAGAACAAGCAGAGCTACAGTGTAAAGCAGTAGGGTGGGACAAATCAGCAGTCTAAGCCCCTGACAGAAGGTTAGAGGGGTACTCCGCATTTGGAGTTTGTGACATCATAGACCCGCCCCCTCATGATGTCACACCCCGCTCCCTCAATGCAAGTCTATGGGAGGGGGCTGTCACGCCCCCTCCCATAGGCTTGCATTGAAGGGGCGGAGCGTGACATCATGAGGGGGTGGGGCTATGACATCACGAGCTATGACGTCTGGCACCGGCTCCAGTGTTCAGAACAGTTTGAACAGCGTTCCGAACCAGGTACTCCCCTGGTAAAAAAAAAAAAATTCTAAATCGACTGGTGCCAGAAAGTTAAACAGATTTGTAAATTACTTCTAATTAAAATTCTTAATCCTTCCGGTACTTATCAGCTGTTGCATGATCCACAGGAAGTTGTTTTCTTTTTTAATTTCCTTTCTGTCTGACCATAGTGCTCTCTGCTGACACCTCTGTCCATGTCAGGAACTGTCCAGAGCAGGAGAGGTTTTCTGTGGGGATTTGCTCCTACCCTGGACAGTTCCTAAAATGGACAGAAGTGTCAGCAGAGAGCACTATGGTCAGACAGAAAGGAAATTCAAAAAGAAAAGAACTTCCTGTGGATCATTCAACAGCTGATAAGTACTAGAAGGATTAAGATTTTTTAATAGAAGTAATTTACAAATCTGTTTAACTTTCTGGCACCGGTTGATTTAAAAAAAAATGTTTTCCAGTGGAGTACCCTTTTAATTTCAATATCCTATAGACCAGTGGTCTCCAACCTGCGGACTTCCAGATGTTGCAAAACTACAACTCCCAGCATGCCCGGACAGCCAACGGCTGTCCGGGCATGCTGGGAGTTGTAGTTTTGCAACATCTGGAGGTCCGCAGGTTAGAGACCACTGCTATAGACAGTGCTGCTGAGCTGGAGTCAGTCATCATAGCTATCCAAAAAAAAGCAAATGGTGCAAAAACTATTTTGCAAAAAATTCCAGCTCCCTATTGTAAAATCCAAAATTTATTAAATCACATTAAAATGATACCCAAAAAATGTGAATAATAAAAACAAGCAGAAACGCCGACACGTTTCGAACTGTGTGGTTCTTAGTCATGGTGCCATGACTAAGAACCACACAGTTCAAAACGCATCGGCGTTTCTGCTTGTTTTAATTCTTCACATTTTTGGGTATCATTTTAATATGATTTAATAAATTTTGGATTTTACGATTGGGAGCTGGAATTTTTGCAAAATAGTTTTTGCACCATTTGCTTTTTTGGATACTGTTCACTCCAGGAATTGCGGCTTGGACCTATATTCCGTGCTCCCTGCACCATCTGAAATTCCTTCCTATCCAGTGATGTTCATAGGCGGGGAGCTGGGTCAGACTGTTGAGACCCAATTAGCTCCTAGCAGGCTATAACTACCCCTCCCCCTTACTACAATAAATCATTAAATAATAACTGACACAACAACAATTTAACTTTTCCGTGGGTGGGGATCGGCCACAGCTTTATTTATAAAATTACTTATATAAATAACAATTTAACTGTAACAAAGACACCGATTGGCTTCTTACCAACCCGAGAGGTGCTGCCACACTGTCCTGTGTTGAGGTCTACCCCGGGTTGACCCCGCTTTCACCGTCTTCTTACCGCCACGGAGGAGACCAGTATAGCCCTACACTGGGCTCCGACCCCCACCCAAGAGATACTGGATAGCCAACACCTGGGGCCACCTCAGCCCCCCCAACACACCCAACACATTTCCTCTCCAGGAAATCCGCCCAACACATTTCCTCTCCAGGAAATACACCCAATCCGGGGTACCTGCCGCCAGGACCTTGTGTTTTTTTTTTTTTATTCATGCGTGCACTCACCTCTCTGACTCACCCATACACCGAAGAGTGCTGCAGCACTCGCACCACCTTGCGGAAGCCGCTCGCAAAACAAAACACAAATGGGAAACAGCACACCGGGCGAAAATAGCAACACCACATGCAGATCGCCAGCGCCCCACGGGCTGCACCACCCTCTCCGAAAACCCAGCCACCTCCGCCGACCCTGATACAAAAAGAGAACGAATCCCGAACTCACAACACCCCATCCCATCAAAGAAAAGCAAAAATTCAAAACAGTCCAAAACCCGGAACTGAATAATCGGGGGCGGGGAGCAAAAAGAAAAAAGAGGGGGGGGCCCCACCGGTTCCCAGTCAAACAATGGGACAACAACTGGAAAAAAGTCATATGCGGACCTTCATGCAGCACAAGCTGCGTGTCCCGGAACACCTAAGCAGTCTCGGACCGACGGGCCTACAACGGCACAAAATAGGCACCCAAAAACACATCACACACCCAGTCCCATGGAAGGAGACAAGGAGAAAGGAAGTGCCCCATCCACATAGCCCCGAAAAAAGCCAGCGCAAAAACCTTGGATGAGAAAAAAAAACGATGCAAAAGTGATGACCAAAATCCGACCCGCAACCCAAAAACTGATAGGAAAAACCGGTCGCCGACACCAAGGCCACCCACTCCCGGGCCCAGCCCCTAAGTATACACCAACATCCCACCAACTGCAGAGCAGAAAAGAAAAAATTACCCCCCGCCGTGCGGCAACCGCACCCCCACTGGATCGCAGCACAGCGGGTTTAACCTCTTAAGGACCCAGGACGTCCCCGTACGTCCTGGCGTTTTCCGGTCTCTGCCGCTCGCCGGGCAGAGATCGGAACCGGATGCCTGCTGAAATCCTTCAGCAGGCATCCAGGGCAAACGCCAAGGGGGGCCATGTAGGCCCCCCATGTCGGCGATCGCCGCAAATCGCAAGGGAAATCGCCCTTGCGATCTGCAGCAATACCGGGCTGATCGGGTCTCTGGGACCCGACTGCCCGGTAATTTCGCATGATCCCGGCTGTCACAGACAGCCAGGACCATGCTAACATGTAGGAGCGAGGTGGCAAACCTGCCATCTCCTCCTATCCCCTGCGATTCTTCGGTTAGTTAACCGACCAATCGCAGGGGGGGGGTCGGTTACTTCCTCCCGTCCTGCCCGGCCCCTTGAAGTCCGGAGAGGACGGGAGGAAGACCGGAGGACGCGGCGGGGGACGGGGGAGTGCTGGGGACCGGCCCCGGTACTTACCTCGTCACTGAAGACCCGGATCCAGACGATGAAGATGGCGGCGGCGGCGGCGACAGGTGAGTATATCTTCAGCCGCGGTCGGGCCCTTTACAGCAATGCACGTCGCCGTAAAGCGACATGCATTGCTGTAATAGGACCCTGTAAACTACAACTCCCAGCATGCCCAGACAGCCCTTGGCGTCTGGGCATGCTGGGAGTTGCAGTTTTGCAACATCTGGAGGTCCACAGTTTTTGGACCACTGTGCCCTTCCAGATGTTGCAAAACTACACATCTTCAGCATGCCTTTACTGTCCAGGCATGCTGGGAGTTGTAGTTCTGTAACATCTGGCCCTTCAGATGTTGCAGAACTACAACTCCCAGCATGCCTGGACAGTTTTGGCATACTGGGAGTTCTAGTTTTGCAACATCTGGAAGGGCACAGATTGGGAACCACTGTATTAGTGGTCTGCAAACTGTAGTCCTCCAGGTGTTGCAAAACTACAACTCCAAGCATGCTGGGAGTTGTAGTTCGGCAACATCTGGCTCTAAAGATGTTGCCGAACTACTACTCCCAGCATGCCTGAGAATGTTTGGGAGTTGTGGTTTTGCAACAGCTGGAGGCACACTGGTTGGGAAACAGTGTTTCCTAACTCAGTGTTTCCCAACCCATGTGCCTCCAGCTGTTGCAAAACCACAACTCACATTCTCAGGCATGCTGGGAGTAGTAGTTTTGCAACAGCTGGAGGTCCCCCCCCTGTGAATGTACAGGGTACATTCACATGGGCAGGGGCTTACAGTGAGTATCGGGCTGCAAGTTTGCAATGCAGCAAATTTTGCGCGCCAGCTCAAACTCGCAGCGGGAAACTCGCTGTAATCCCCGGCCCGTGTGACTGTACCCTAAAAACACTACACTAACACAAAATAAAATAAAAAGAAAAAAACACTACATATACACATACCCCTACACAGCCCCCCTCCCTCCCCAATAAAAATGAAAAACGTCTGGTACGTCACTCTTTCCAAAATGGAGCCTCCAGCTGTTGCAAAACAACAACTCCCAGTATTGCTATTGCCGGACAGCCGTTGACTGTCCAGGCATGCTGGGAGTTTTTCAACAGCTGGAGGCACCCTGTTTGGGAATCACTGGCGTAGAATACCCCTATGTCCACCCCTATGCAAATCCCTAATTCAGGCCTCAAATGCACATGGCGCTCTCAATTCGGAGCCCTGTTGTATTTCAAGGCAACAGTTTAGGGCCACATATGGGGTATCACCGTACTCGGGAGAAATTGACTAATAAATCTTGGGGGTCTTTTTCTCCTTTCAACCCTTATGAAAAGGTGAAGTTGGGGTCTACACCAGCATGTTAGTGTAAAAAAATAAACTTTTTACACTAACATGCTGGTGTTGCCCTATACTTTTCATTTTGACAAGAGGTAAAGGGGAAAAAAGCCCCCCAAAATTTGTAACGCAATTTCTCCCGAGTACGGAGATACCACATATGTGGGCGTAAAGTGCTCTGGGGGCGCACAACAAGGCCCAGAAGGGAGAGTGCGCCATGTACATTTGAGGTGATTTGCACAGGGGTGGCTGATTGTTACAGCGGCTTTGACAAACGCAAAAAAACAAAACCCCATATGTGACCCCATTTCGGAAACTACACCCTTCACGGAATGTAATGAGGGGTGCAGTGAGAATTTACCCCCCACTGGTGTCTGACAGATCTTTGGAACAGTGGGCTGTGCAAATTAAAAATGTTGTACAGCCCACTGTTCCAAAGATATGACAGACACCAGTGGGGGGTAAATGCTCACTTTACGCCTTGTTACGTTCCTCAAGGGGTCTAGTTTCCAAAATGGTATGCCATGTGGGGGTTATTTTGCTGTCCTGGCACCATAGGGGCTTCCTAAATGCGACATGCCCCCCCCCCCCCCCCCCCCCCCCGAGCAAAATTTGCTCTCAAAAAGCCAAATATGACTCCTTCTCTTCTGAGCATTGTAGTTCGCCCGTAGTGCACTTCAGGTCAACTTATGGGGTACCTACATACTCAGAAGAGATGTGGTTACAAATTTTGGGGGGTATTTTCTGCTATTAACCCTTGCAAAAAATGTGAAATTTGGGGGGGGAAACACACCTTTTAGTGATTTTTTTTTTTTTTTACGTATGCAAAAGTCGTGAAACCCCTGTGGGGTATTAAGGCTCACTTTATTTCTTGTTATGTTCCACAAGAGGTCTAGTTTCCAAAATGGTATGCCATGTGGTTTGTTTTTTTTGCTGTCCTGGCACCATAGGGGCTTCCTAAATGCGACATGCCCCCGAGCAAAATTTGCTCTCAAAAAACCAAATATGACTCCTTCTCTTCTGAGCATTGTAGTTCACCCATAGTACACCTCAGGTCAACTTATGGGGTACCTTCATACTCAGAAGAGATGGGGTTACAATGTTTGGGGGGTATTTTCTGCTATTAACCCTTGCAAAAATGTGAAATTGGGGGGAAACACACATTTTAGTGAAATTTTATTTTGATTTTTTTACATATGCAAAAGTCGTGAAACCCCTGTGGGGTATTAAGGCTCACTTTATTCCTTGTTACGTACCTCAAGGGTTCTAGTTTCCAAAATGGTGTGCCATGTGGGGGATTTTTGCTGTTCTGGCACCATAGGGGCTTCCTAAATGCAACATGCCCCCCAAAAACCATTTAAAAAAAACGTACTCTCCAAAATCCCCTTGTCGCTCCTTCGCTTCTGAGCCCTCTACAGCGCCCGCCGAACACTTTACAAAGACATATGAGGTATGTGCTTACTCGAGAGAAATTGGGCTACAAATATAAGTATACATTTTCTCCTTTTTCCCCTTGTAAAAATTCAAAAATTGGGTCTACAAGAACATGCGAGTGTAAAAAATGGAGATTGTGAATTTTCTCCTTCACTTTGCTGTTATTCCTGTGAAACACCTAAAGGGTTAAAACGCGGACTGAATGTCATTTTGAATACTTTAGGGGGTGCAGTTTTTATAATGGGGTCATTTATGGGGTATTTCTAATATGAAGACCCTTCAAATCCACGTCAAACCTGAACTGGTCCATGAAAGATTGTGAGTTTGGAAATTTTGTGAAAAATTGGAAAATTGCTGCTGAACTTTGAAGCCCTCTGGTGTCTTCTAAAAGTAAAAACACGTAAATTTTATGATGCAAACATAAAATAGACATATTGTATATGTGAATTTTAAAAAATTATTTGGAATATCCATTTTCCTTACAAGCAGAGAGCTTCAAAGTTAGAAAAATGCAAAATTTTCAAATTTTTCATCAAATTTTGGGATTTTTCACCAAGAAAGGATGCAAGATACCACAAAATTTTACCACTATGTTAAAGTAGAATATGTCACGAAAAAACAATCTCGGAATCAGAATGATAACTAAAAGCATTCCAGAGTTATTAATGTTTAAAGTGACAGTGGTCAGATGTGCAAAAAATGGCCGGGTCCTGAGGTGTAAAATGGCTGGGTCCTTAAGGGGTTAAAGCTACCCAACTTTTTTTTTTTTTTTGATTGTTTAGTAGGTGACTCACACGAACAGGGGAAGAATACCCAGCATCACACACTAAGAATATTATTCGGATGTACTGATGACACAGCCCAAATCTCGAACCTCCTTGGAGAGTTGACACCGCAGTTAACGTCCGTGATCACATCCTATGAAAATGAAAAAGGAAAGTAAAACATCCGAGCCTTTTAAGGTTACTTCAAGGGTCATTCCAGGCATGGAAAATAAATAAATAAATAAATAAATAAAAATACCTTATCCACAGACACATTTGAAACCCCCGGGACCCTCCTCTACTGTAGACATCCTCCACACCAACCACTCGCAAGCACTGTACCGAGAGTGCAACCAAGTCGCAGGAGCTACCAAAGCGGACCAAGAATTACACCACTCTCCACGATGACCCACGGGCCGGCCACACAAGCAACCCTCCAACTCCACCCGAGGGAGCAGCATCCGGAACTACTACGAGAAAAAGCGGGACAAAGCGTTAACCCCCAATACCAACCCCAGGGAGCGTAGCCCTGAAATAAATCGTAACTCTAAACTAGGTGCAACAAGCCGAGCACAGGAAGAAAGCCGAAAGAAAGAGATATGAGCAGTGACAACGCCCCTAATGTCAGACCGACAACACACCCCACGATCACTGAAATCACACCCTAGAAAAGAAAAGCATCACAAAATTAGCGCGCAACCAAGCGCAGGGGCCATGCCAACCCACACAGTATCTTCACAATTCCCTAACATGAGCTGCCGAAGCAAGCACCCAAAGTCCCACAACCAACACCAAGGGAAAAGCGCAAACAAAACCCCAAGCATGGCAGAAACCCACCGACTACCAAGACCCAAGAGTAAACCACCGCGCAGCACCACCGGAAAACAACCACCACACCAACAATCGACCAAACCAGCCACATCTGAGAACAGAGCACGCTCCCCGTGCGCTGCAACGGGGGACTGAAAGCAGGCCCATCCACCGCACGACTCCTGAAAAACCCCAACCAACCAAAACGTCAGCCCCTAGCGCACTAGTGCACATATGCGGGGGCACAGGCACCACACACCCTCGGTGGCCAGAGACAACCTGCAGGGAAAACTCCACCCAGAACTACATTCCAAGTGGAACATTCCGTAAACCAGCAAGGACCGGAACCGGAACAGGGGCACCTGGCGAGCCCTGAGGAAACCAAAACAGAGAAAATGCAATCACTCCCTGTCCACAGGAAAGCTGCAGACCAACGCCAACGTGGCATGTGTAAGACAGCAACAAACCACACCCCAACAAGCGTAGAGCACAGGAGAATCGCCCTCCGGAATACAAACAGAAGAACCCACAAAGAACGACAAACAGAGACTCAAGCTAAACCTACCCACCGCCACATCAGCGAAAGCACCCAGCACGACATACAGGAGTCCC